>NC_050577.1:228939161-229239161 GCF_011100635.1 Trichosurus vulpecula | reverse complement strand
ACCATTCCCCAATTGATAGTCAAAGGAAATGAACAGGCAGTTTTCAGAAGGAATTAAATCTATCTAAAGTTGTATTTTAAAAATGCTCTAAATCACAATTAATTAGAGAAATGCACATTAAAAAAAAAAACAACTCATATGTACCACATCAAATGGCAAATGTTAGAAGAGATAAAGGAATATATACATATACATATAAATATGCATGTATATGCATACACACATACATATGCATACACACATATGCTTGTGTGTATATATGTGTGTATATACATGTATATATGTGTATATCTATGTCTATATTGTATGAATGTATTTGTGTATGTATATGCATGTATGTACATGTGTACGTGTATATGTATTCATATGTATACTTATATGTGCATGTATGTATATATGTATGTGTATATATGTATTAAAAGACTGTTGGTGGAATAGTGAACTCTTCCAACCATTCTGAAGTTCCTACCATTCTAGAACTATGCCCAAAGGGACATAAAACTGTCATACCCTTTGATCCAGCAATACCACTATTATATCTCTACCACAAAGAGGTCAAAGAAAAATGAAAAAGGACCTACAGGTATAAAAATATTTATAGCTACTCTTTTAGTGGTAGCAAAGACTTGGAAATTAAGGTGATGCTCCTCAATTGGGGAATGCCTAAACAAGTTATTGAATATAACTGGGATAGAGTAACCCTGTGCTATAAGAAATGAGGAGGGGAGTCATTTTAGAAAAAAAAAAACAAAGGAATAAACAAGCAACCAAACATGATAAGACCTATCAGAACTAATGCAAGGTGACGTGGGAAGAATTGGGCAATTTTTATGTACAGTAACAATAATGTAGTAATGATCAAATGTGAAAGACATGACTACTCTCATCAATACAGTGACCCAAGACTTCCAAAGGACTCCTGAGGATACGATGCTATCTACCTCCAGAGAAAGAATTGATGTACTCAGAGCATGAGTTGAAGTATGATTTTCTCATTTTTTTTATTTTGTGATATGTCTAATATGAAAATATGTTTCACATGTTTTCACATACATAGCTGACATATTTTTTTTGCTTCTCAGTGGGTGGGCAAGTGATGGGAGGGAGGATGAGAATCTGAAATTCAAAAATTTAAAAGAAATGAATATTGAAGATAAATAAATAATAAAAATTTAAAAATATAAATATACATATACAGCTATTAACCTCCCCACAATACATAAAATAGTTACATAAATAAAGCCACAAACTTTTACTGAAATAACGACAGAAATCCTTCATTGTTTGTCCTTTGTTCTCAAAGAGTACCATGACATCAGGAAGGTGATACCATGACTTGCAGGTGAATTGGATTTAAGTGAGACAGAACTGTCCAAAGTCACCAGCCTCACTCTGTCTTTTGGAGCTAGCTGGGTCCAGTGGCAACATATAGTTCATGAAGACCGGAGATGGCCTGGATGCAGTGGGAGACCAAAGAGTAATTGCTCATGGGTAAGCCAAACAAATATAATAAAAATAACATTCTACCTATCAATTTACTTATTTAATGTCATATCAAGCAACTAAAGGTTTACATTATAAAGCTAGAGGGAAAAAGAACCCTAGTAGATTAATGTTCGCTAAATGAAAATGATCTAATTACTGGAACAAGCACTCAATCTTTGACCAAAACTTCAGGGAAAAGCAGAAAGCATTCTGGCAGAAATTAGATTTGAACCAATATCTCTTGACAAAATAAGCTTAAAATGGATATATGATTTAGACATCATAAGCAAGTTAGAGCTCCAAGGAAGGATCTATAAATAGGCAAAGACTTCATGTCAAACAAGGGATAGGAAGGATCACAGAAGATAAAATGTACAATTTTGATTACATAATTTTAATTTCACAAGTATGCATTTAAAATGGAAAGGGAAACAGTGACCTGGTTGGTGGGGGGGGGGGGGTAGATTTAGCACTGTTTCTTTCATAAAAGTCTCATTTCCAAGACATATAGAGAAAAGTTTCAATATTATGAGAAAAAGATCCATTTTCCAATTAATAGTCAAAGCACACTGACAGGAAGTTGTCAAAGGAAAATATCCAAGCTATCATAAACCACATAAATATATACATATATTTTCTTTTTTTAAACATTTTTTTTAAATTTTGGGATGCAGATTTTCTCCTTCCCTCCAATCTCTGCCCATCACCCATCGAGAAAGCAAGTAATATGAATCCCATTTTACATGTCAGGTCATACAAAATGTTTCCATATTACCCCTATGTTGCAAAATAAATAAATAAAGCAAGAGATATAAATAATGTGGGAAAATGTGTTTTAATTCGCACTCAGAGTTCATCAATTCTTTCTGTGGAGATGGATAGTATTTTTCATCATGAGTCTTTTTAGCCATTTATTTTTAAAGATTCTGATTTTCTAAGAATTAGATGCAAACAAAATATGTATATGTGTGTGTATATATATGTGTATATATATATGTATTATATATATATGTATATTTAGTTGTTGTGTTTTGTCCCTCATTTGAAGAGGACCCTCACAGAAATGATGACATGACTTGTAGTTGACTTTTATTTGATATATTTCCACACAGAAAATATAGAATATGCTTTGTTTTGCAATACAGATCTGTTACAAGAGTTTCTCTTTTTTTTCTTTTTTTTCAATTGAATGGGAGGTAGGAAGGAGAGAAAATAAGCATTTGTTAATTGAAGATAAGTTTAAGTTCTAAAAGAAAAAAATGAAAATGACAAAGTGTTGTTCTTCTAGTGATTCAGTATTTAATTAGAAAAATAAAGGCATCTTCAGTTCACAATTTAGAATTTATTCACATGTTACTTGTCCCCAGACCTGAGCATGTTATAGTCATAAGAATACCTCTTGAATTAGAAGATAGGCTTCAAATCCTAACTTTAAACTTAATTCCTGTGTGAACTTGAGCAAGGCATTTAATACTCCACAAATTTCAGTTTCTTCATCTCTATTAGGAAGTCTGACTAAATGGCTTCTGAGTTCTCTTCTAGTTTTCTATCTATGACCAAAAATCTTTGGACCTTTACTCTGATCCTCTGGCATATTCACATGTGCACAAGAGGAAAAAGAGGGAGAAAAACAAGAGAGACTTAAAAGTAGTCAATTTATTATTTTTAAAATATTCTTAATATTATGCTACTATATAAAAATATAATATATCATATATAATATTATGCTAATTCTTATTTACAATGAGTATGAAAGTGATGACTAATATCAGGTGGAGGGATATTGTTCATCTACCCCTTTATTACAGAGAACTTGGAGTTGACTCCCTAGCTCTACAGTTTTGGAACTCAGATTTCTGAGTGCATTCTGTTTTCCACTTTCTGCCAAAAGCATAAATAGTGGAGTTTTAACGTGACATCCAGCTACATCTCTATTTGTCTGGATATTTGTCTGTAAGTGATATGTTTTTATCTGTTTCAATGCTTCTTTTCTTTTCTCTGACAGTTCAGTAGAGATACTGTGCATTATTGTGTAGGATTCAAAACATATGCATGACTGTGTACTCAGATATTCGTGCATGAAAATGTTTACAAATTATTTGAGTTCTCTGCTGTGTTCTGTAAGCTCTATATAACACTCTTCAAGGGTTATGATGAAGTCTATAAGTCTGAATGAAGACTAGGTAAATTGCTTTTTATATATAAATTGTCTCATGCATGACTGAATTTATACCTGCTAAACTAAAAACCAAATAAAAGGAAATAGAAAAGGAGAGAGAGTGTATATGTAAGTATGTAATGATCAAAAACAGATGGATCCAACCCTGCAGGGAAATCAATAGTAATTCTAGTCTAATCAATGTTTTGGCAAAAAAAAAAATCCAAAAAACATCAACATGCTCAAGTTAAGGATGTTTGTATTGGGTTCCCTTCAAATTTTCAAGAAGTTCATGAAGTCATGAAGTCATTCAACACAATTCTTGTCAATGGACCATCAATGAGGCTCATAGTCTTTTAAGTCTTCACTTGAAAGACTTGTTTAAGCTGTTAGCTCTTTTGGCATATGGATCAATGAATTCCAAAGTCCTCTATGACATTTCTTACTTTTACAAAAGTCTGATTGTATTACAATGGTAGAGATCTGAATTCAGATCTTATCTGTCTCACATACTGTCTGTGTTACCCTGGGCAAGTCCTTGTAGCACTTCAATGTTCTAAGGCAACTCTGTTGCAGAAAATATGACAACCTTCTTTAACAGAAGGAATTTTATTCATCGAGGAGCTAACTATATCAATGAAATAAAAAACTCAATTCTCTATCTCTAGTTGTGTTTTACATAATCCTAAAGATATAATTATTCCCCTAGTGGTCTACCCAATCTCATGGACAGTTGTTGCTGTTTAACTGATGAATTAACTCACAATATTTGTTTAGTGCCTACTATATGCTAGACACTGGACTACAGAGTAGGGATATAAGTACAAAAGTGAGAAAGTTCTTGCTTTCAAGAAAATTATATCCTAGTGGTAAATTCCATCTTTCCAATTTCCAACCTTATGAAAAATTGCAGGGGGGTGGGAGGGTGGGGAGAAAGGGAAAGAAAGAGAAAAAGAGAAAGAAAGAAAAACTATTTTTGTCTGGTAGATGAGAATACTTATTTCTGTCTAGAGACACTAACTGGCCTTGATTCATTAATCAATTTATCAGAAATTTGTTGAATACCATCTAGATGCAGGACAATGTAATAGATACGAAAATGATTATGTATATATTTACATCTTTATCTTTACCATGACATCAGGAAGATGATGACATGTTTGAGATCTACAATTCAGTAGAAGGCTCAAAAAATTAGGGTCACCAGTCTGGGGGAATGATAACTTTAGATTGATAGTAAGTAAGAATGTAAGCTCTTTGTTTCATTGTTTGCACTTGTATCCCTAGTGATTAGCAAAATACCTGGTGTATTTTTAACATTTGTTGCTCCACTGATATATATTATCCCTCTTCCTGAGTTAACCAACTAATCAGGAGGTTAAGACACAGACAATTACTTAATTTTTTCCATTCATTAGTCCATTCCTCAAACTTGATTTATTGAGTTCCTACTCCATTCTAGGCACTAATCTAGGTAGTGAGATGAAAGCAAACATTAGTAAAATTTAGCCCCTGCCCCCATACTTTGGGCATTTGATTTACATCTTAGCTGCCTACTTATTTACAAAAAAACCCATTTCTTTTGTATTTATCCAGTTATGAGGAGACCAGTATCTGTCTTTACACTTCTGTAACCTATAGAGTTATGTGGCTCATATAAGAAAATGGAGCCATCACCAGTCATCCTGACCTATGTCTTGCTGCTAGACTCCAATAAATCTGGAGCAGAGAATGAGGCTGACAACTTTGCACAGTTTTGCAAGATATCACCTTCCTGATGAAAACAACAACAATGAAAAATGGATGTAAAATATTTTGCCAACCTATAAGGATTATATGTCAATGAATATTGTTGTTTTTGGTTTCTTGTTGTTGTTACTGTTATGATTATCTTTATTACTATTAATCTAAAGTTATTAGATCCCCCAGGCTGGTTATACCTTAATTCTTTGAGCCTTTTACTGAACTGTGGCATTCAAACATGTCATCATCTTCCTGACATCATGGTCCTCTTTGACATTGAAAGACAAACCACAACCTCTGAGTAGTCAGAGCTGCCTGAATGGGAATCCAGATGGCCAATTTCAGTAAGGCAACTCCTCTCCCCTCCTTTCCTTTCTTCTCCCATCCTCTCTTCTCCTCTCTTCTTCCCTTACCTGAGGAAGTTCTGCCCAAAGGAAGGGAAATTTGGATGGCTGAAAGCTATCTAGTTAACTTGGGGTTGGCTGGCTAGATTTCTTTCTCAAAGACCAAGCATTAAACACAATTCACTCTGGATCTCTTGGATTGGACAATAGGTCTCTGCTGAAGCACCACTTAATGGTTATTTTTGGACATTCCTGGTTCTGAATGAATCTAAATAATAACTGTTTCCCTTTTGGCCAATAACACTAAAAGTCTTCCCCTACCAGTTTGATTATTTTTTAAATTAAGGGTGGCAACCCTTAATTCACCTCTTAAAGGGGCCTATTTATTGAATGGGCATTGTCTCACTCAAAGTGAGAACTTGAAAAGACCTTAGCTTAAAAGGGCCAAGATCTGCCACTGCATTTCTATCTCCAGTCATCCTGATCAATATCTGGCCATGGGACCCAGATGGTTCTGGAGGAGAAAATGAAGCTGATAACTTTGCACTGCCCTCCCTCACTCAAATCAAAGTCAATTGCAAATCATGTCATCATCTCCCTGATGTCATGGTCTTCTTTGCGAATGAAGGACAAACCGCAACCCATGAGAACTCAAACAATGGTTACAGAACAATGCAAGGTTATTCTGGTAAATATTTGACAACTGGACTCCAGGGGAAAAAAACCACATTAAGCATACATATTATTTTAGTAAGTCAACAATCAATAAAACTATAAATCAAGCCCTGATTTGTAGTACTTACTGCTTTCTGAATTTTAAATGCTCACACTAAAACTTTAAAATTCAAGTTCCAAAACAGCCCCGCCTATAGCCCCAAAGAAGTTACAGACCACTTAGACCATAAATCTAGGTCTTTGGTACTCTCCCAAGTCTGAGATCTACAGTCACTTTGTCCCTTACATTTTCATAGAATACTGTTCAATTAATATTGAGTTAGATTCCAGGTACAAATCTCAGTTCAGTCTTGCAATCTTGCTCAAGCAGTTGATCTCAGCTTGACCTCATTGCCTAATGCTTTGTGGTTTAGCTATATAATCGTCTAAAGCAGGCATTCTTAACTCTTTGGTATTATGGACTCCTTTGTTAGTCTGTCAAAACCTATAGTCTCCTCAGCATAATATGTTTGAATGCATAAAAGAAATACCTAGTCTGAGAAAGAAAGCTAAGTGGAATACAATTACTAAAGAGGCCTGAAATACAACTTTCTGCAAAAATTTCTCTCTCATTAACTAAGTCATTTCTTCTTATAGTTACACTTATTTTGTTTGTGCAAAAAAACTTTACATAATAAAAATTGTCCTTTTCTCCTGTGTGATCTTTTCTATTCCTTATTTTGTCAGGAACTTGCCCCATATTTGTAGATTTGAGAGGTAATTTCTTCCTTGTTACAGTAATTTGTTTATTATAAGATATTTAATATTTAGGTTGCATACCCTTTTGGAGTTTGCCTTAATAGAAAAAGTGCAGTATTGGTCTAAGCATAATTTCTGCCAGACTTCTTTGAAGTATTGTACCACACTCTATCCAGTCTTTGATGATTAATCTCTTGGAATTACATTTTACTCACCTTTCTCTCTTACTTCTGATAGCTGATCAGTTGTCACATCTTACTGAACTACTTTCCCAACTTCTTTCACATCTGCTCCCTACTCTTTATTTCAGTTACTACCACCCTATAAGCCATATTTGCTACCTGCCTGACCTTTTGTAGTAGTGTCCTAACAGGTATCTCTTCCCATCCCCTATTCCCATACATTTTTCATGCCACTGCCAGATTAATCATTCTTTACACGTAGATCTGGTCATGGCTATAGTTTGCTCAAACCCATTCATTGGTTCCCTAAAAAGTACTAAGCCACTTCAGTCACCTTAGTCTGGCATTTAAGGTCTTCCTCAATCTGTTACCATCTTACCTTTCTAGACTTGGTTCATACTATCGTTTCCCATTCCTTATGTTGAAGCCTAAGGAACATCACTATGTTCCCCCAAAATATCTTGTAACTTATTGCCTCACTGCCTTTGTTCTATATACACCTGGAATGCCCTACTAGTTTCCTCTGTCATTTGAATTCCTCTCCATTGTTTATAGCTGATCTGTGACTGGTGGATCCTTATCACAGGGATTCTTAAACTTTCCGCTTGCGACACCCCTTCAGTGCTTCTTAAACTATGGTTCGCAGCCCCATCACAATCCACGGTTTAAGAAGCCCTGTTTAGAGTACATTGAGGAAAGGACTATAAGGATTCTTGGAGCTGATGGGGATGAAGTTATTGCTCTAAGGGAGAAGAGTGATGCTTAATCCAATTTATCTTGTTTGCTTTGCTGAAGAGTCTTTGCCTTCATAACGATTCCTTAACCAAACTCACCTTATCTAGGGTCTTAGTAATTCCTTAGTATGAGGATCAATCATACTGCCTGTATTCCATCTCTATACTTTAAATGTATTGTGGAATACCAATGATTGACTCCCGACAACATGATCTGTCCACCCTCTTTCCTTAAGAAAATGTCCTGGGACTCAGACCAACAAAATAGCCAAACTTGGTCTATGCCAGGTATTACTATTAGCAGCCAGATAAAAGTGGTAAGGGTGCTGGAGTTGGAGTTAGTAAATCCCAGGTTCAATTTCAGCCTCAGGCTGAACTTACTAGATATGTGACTCTGAGCAAGTCAGGCCTCAAGGAGTCTCGGTTTCTTCATCTACAAAATGAGGATATATAGAATATCCACACGACAGGGATATTGTAAAGGTCAAATGAGATAACATATGTAAAGCCATCATAAAATGTTATATCGATTCTAGCAATTGCTAATAGTAATAGTAATAGTAGTGGTAGTAGTAGTCATTGTAGTAGTAATTATTTTGTTTTAAACATTGTTAGACATTGTAAATATTTCACCTTGGACATGATTGTTTGTCTTAGACATAGTTGTGAATACTTGAAACAGTCACTTGTCCTGTTTTACTTCCAATTTCCTTATCTGCATAATGGGGCTAATATGGGGATGATAATAATAGCTCCTACTTCACAGGACTGTTGTTAGGATCAAATTAGATAAAATACATATTTTTCCAAGCCTCACAACTTTGTTAGCTACAACAATAATACTAAACTGTGGCTCATATTATTAACGTATCGATAATGCCATATTTCAGTTTCCAATCAGACATCTCAACAAATAGTACCTCACAAGCAGCATTCAATTTATACTACCAAGTTTTACATGTATATTACACAAAGAGAGACATACACATCTATGTGTATATGTATGTATATGTGTGTGTACACACATATACACACACATACACACACACACACATATATTATTGCAGTTTTAGTACTCACAATTACCTGTCACTAGAATCATCTTTATGAGCAAAGTCAGTCTTTCTGTGGATGATGACATTCTTTCTGAGGTAAAATAAAATATCATGGTTCCACTTGGAGGGTCAGATGTTCTAGCCAATTCTCTCAAATTGTTCTGTATTCACCGTTACTTAAAAAAAACACTCCAAGGGAATGGAGTATGTATCTATAGTCTAAGGAATTACTTCAGCAATTTGAGGATCCTTGGCTCCACCCATCCTTCTAGGGAGCTTAATATAAACATGTAATCAAACTCTCTATCATATGGCTTCCCACTAAGATCATGTGTTTGTAACATATGGCCTCCCACTAAAACTGGGAAGAATCTTCTTCCACAGTAGTAACATTCTAAGGCATAGAAGGATTATTATAGAGTTAGAATGGAAAAAAAAAATCTCAGAGATCACCAGTTTGATTCCTTTATTTTACAAATGAGGAAACTTAGGCCCAGAGACATAATGCAATTTATTCAAGATTGCACATGTTTAACTATAATCTGCCTGTGGAAAAAGGCAGGATTTGAATTCAGGTTCCTTGACTACAAATCCAGGGCTTTTTCTACTACACAAAATCTGACCTCAGTGTGCTAAAAATTCATTTATAAGTTCATTTTAAACTGGGTGCTTTCAGGGTTATTGTCTTGAGTTGCCATCCTAAATAAACCTCAATCCCAGTGTCCTTTATTCTGCCTTGACTTTGAAACTAAGAAGACTAAGACTGCTTGGCTCCTTTACTGGCCCTGATTCCAACTGGATCTATGACCTCAAGCTAATATTTAACCTTTTTTGGACCACTTTTTTTTTTCTTATCCTCAAAATGTAGAGGTTGGATGGATGATATCAATGTTCTTAGACTGGATGATTATGCTAGAACATACTTAAATTTTGTTGGAAATTGAATTTAATGCACTTAAAATTCATCAAAAGAACAAAACAAATTGTATATCTTTGCATAATTGGAGTGCATTTTTTCAAATTTAGGATATAAAGCATTTGATCTGTAAGTTTCCCCCTCCAAGGATTCTTATGACAGGAGCTATTTAAAAATTTTATTTTTTCTAATATAGGTGTACAGATCTGGTCCTTAAGAGCTTATATGAATTAGTTTTAAAGATTCAGTCTTTGTACCACTACCTTTAAAACAATATAGGTATATGAGCTAGAAGTGGCCGCAAGTGAATAAAAAAAGGCCTCTGGCTTTAATTTCTTTATATTTGAAAAATCTCTTGGGAGATGTAGTACACCTCCAAGCCAAATATTTTCTTTTCTTACATTTTATTTATTTTAAATGAAGAATATCCAAAGGCATAGTCATGGCCTGTTAGAGTAGGAAGAGTCCTTAGAGAGTATCTAACCTGCTTCCCTCATGTTATAGCCAAGGAAACAGCTGCCTTCTTTTTGAGATGAAGAGCACCCATGCATGACTTCTGCCTGAAGCTTTCCATGAAACTTCATTCCCACGTTGGCATCATTTGCTTGTTTGTGGGGTGCACTGGTACATAGACAATTATATGGCTAATGAACCAAGAAACTTGACCAGATCAAAGATTTACATTTTTTTGAAATTGGCAGTAATAATCAGATGTGTAAGCAGAGTACTATTGTGTGTGGAATATTTCCAAGTTGGTTCTTCACGACTCTCATACTCTTATTAGGTGAAGAAGATTTATTTTTTTCTCCATTTTGATTTTGCTAATGATGACAGAGGAAACCTAAGATAATGAATTAAGAAATAAGTGCATTCCACCAGTTATTTTTTTTCTTGAGGCTCTCTGAGGTACTGTTTGTTAAATTGTCTACTTGAATGCTAATGTAAAACATTTAGAAAAATGCTATCCATATCCATAAAGAACTGATGGACTTAGAATGCAGATCGAAGCATATTTTTTTCATTTATTTTATTCTTTCTCGTGGTTTTATTTCCTTTTGATCTGTTTCTTTTTCCACAACTGTGACTAATATGGAAATATGTTTTACATGATAACACACATATAAACTATACTAAAGTGCCTACCATTTTCAGAAAAGGGGAGGGGAGGGATGAAGAAAAAATTAGAAATCAAAATCCTGTAAAAACGAATGCTAAACAAAATTCTTAACATGTAATTGGGGGGGGGATAGTAGTTAAATAAAGAAAAATGAAGTAAAGCATTTACAAGATAAAGCAATTTCAGAAAGCCTTTTCTGATGTGGAAAAAAGTACATTGGAAACCTTAAAAAATGCCCTATAATTATCACCTACTATGATGATGATGATGATGATGTTTTTGTCTATACTGGTAGTACTCACAGTTATTTGACACTGGAGTTGTATTTTTGAATAGATTCAGTCCTTCTAGGAATAATGATATTGCTTCTGAGGTAGAAGAAAACTTCTTAGAGCTATTTGGGCTCCCAAATGTTGGAGCCAACTCCCTCAAGCTGTTCTGTATTCACATTAATGAAAAGAGCCCCATGAGGATTTTATTAGCTACTAAAGCTCATGATAAATCCCATTAACTAAGATGTGACTACTGAATACTGCAGGGAAATTCAAGAAAACAGATAACTTGCAAGACTTGGAACCTCAATATAATGCTGCCCTTGGGAAATATGGGACCTTATAGTGAGATACCACTTTAGTGGTGGGAGATAGTCCCAGGATCTGGGTCTAAAGAAATTTCTGGCACTTCCAATTTAAATGGGTTCAGACAAATTACTTAGCATTTTTGGGCCTGTTTTCTAAATACGTAATGAGAAATTTAGAGTGGATGGCCTTTCTAGTTCTAAATATATGTTCCTATAAGAAGCTACTGGCCATCAGTATAGGGTTAGGATTCTGAACAGACCAGCCTTATGAGATTTTCTTTGCCTTTCTCTTAATGCTGCTATGACTTTCCAGCTCATGTTATTCAGTCACTAACTCTGTTCTGGTCAGAATGGCCCCCTAGCTATTACTCCTTAAGGACACTCCATCCCTTGACCCCATATCTTTACATAGACAGACTCCTATTTCCTTGTGATATCCTTCCTCCTCACCTATGCTGTTTGAATCATCAGGTCCCTTTAAGACACAAATCGTGTTACTACCTCCTATGGAGTTTTAATGATCCTTCCAGTGATTAGTGTTTTCTATCCATTGAAATGCTCTTATGTAGAATTTGTATTTTCTAAGATTGAGGTTGAGGGTGAAGCTGAAGGGAGGCAATATTCTCTTCTCTAACTCCCACGTTTAGAATGTGAACATTATAATCAGAGACAAGTCATACCTTTCCTCCTCCCACTGGGCCGTCCCTACTCCTTTATTCACCATCTCCCTTCCAAATCAGCATGTACATGAGAAAAGAGTAGGATAGGTGACTAAGGCCTGATGACCTCAAAGCTCAGACTTGCCTCAGACAACCAAAAAGATTCCCTGACTTGTTTTAGTCTGAGAAGAAGAAAGGAAGTCACAGATCGAATTTAATTCTGCCATTTGGGAAAATCAACAAATCAAAAACTCAAAATTTTCTCTTGGTTTAGCTCTGCATCCAGTTATTTTCCAGTCAGGAAAATGTATAACTCTATTATACCAGAGCTTTAACATTGTTTCTTTTCTCTATTTCTTTATACCAAAACCAGTGTTCTCTGTTTTGATAATGGTGTTTCAAAATTAAGGACAAACCTGAGTAGTTAAAATGTGTGAGAGTTTGTCTATAGTGAATGGCTTTTAAACTACTTAAAACAGTTAATTAATAGATTTAAATAACCAAAAAACACTGTAATATAAAGTTTATTTAAAAGGAGGGAGGGGGGAAGATAGTTTTTTTCTGGTTACCTGGATTCTTGACCAGGGGAAAGTTCACCAACAAAAGAATATCTTTCATGCTCTCACCACAGTTGCCCTGTCAACCCCAATGGACAGAAACAATACAACTGATAGGGTGGGAGACCTAATCCCTTAAAAGGGAAAGACTCTCAGTCCTTGAACTTTCCTACAGATTTCAGGAACCCAAGTTTATCTGAGGCATCCAGCCCATCCCAAGCAATAATCCTTTCAACTGTCCTTTCATTGTGGCACTGGAGTCAGCCCAACCCTTCAGTCTCTATTACCTCCAGACCACCCCAGCCTACTTGCCACTTCTAGATCACATCCAGATCTTCCCCCAACCTTTTCCCTATAAAAGTATCTGTCTTGTCCTTATCACTAGGAATCTGGCCTGCTTATACTGGAGTCAAAAGTGAACTGGCTACTTTGACTGGAAGACTTGAATAGTCAAATTCTTTTGAGGCAGACTCATGCCTTGAATTTTGGGGTTCCCAGCAACCCTAAACAGCAGCACAATCACTTTCATCTTCCTCTCTCCTGAAACTCCTACCACATAGCACATTCCTGTTGGTCATGCTACTTAAGCTGCCTCCACAGCCAACAATATCCTCAGTTAAAAATCCTATCCCTTCTCTGAGGACCATTTCTAATGAATCACCAAGTCTCTTGCATCTTGATAAAAGGATACCTTTGTCTCCTTCACATGATAATCCACGGGAAGGTATGGAGTTAGAAACAATCTCAAAAGCCTATTACATTTGATTTTCATGTGCTGTTCATTTAGTTATGTATAGAAATGACCTATACTCGTCCAAATATAAAGAACTTATGGCAGGATGTGTTTTGTTTTGTTTTTCTTTGAAACTCTACACTTAATATAGTGTCTTGCATGGAGTAGGCACTTTATAGTTTGAAGAATTTAATTGAATTAAATGCAGAGACATTAGACTTGCGTACTCTCAATCAATCACTAAATGCTAATTACATGTATGATACTGTGCTAGATACCAAGAATATAGATACAAAATAAGAAATCATTCTCTTTTCAGGGGAAAAAACAAACAACAAACTTAAGAGTCTGGAAGTAGGCTGGGACATCAAGTACATTTATGATTAGATACACAATACATGTCAATAAAATGCAGTTAAATACAGTCAGTCCTCAACATTCACATACAACCTTCACAACTTCAAGCATTCACTTAATATTATTAGTACCCTTATTTGCACTTCCACATTGGCAGCTGTGCACATTCATGATTGTGCAGTAGAGAGAAAAAATGAGAGGCACAATGTGTGCAAGCATCTGGAGTAGCTTGCATCCTACCAGGATATATTAATTTAAGCTGGTGCATCATTCATGATCGTCAAAACCATCCACTATCTGTGAAGGACAGAGTGTCAAAGGTGTTGTTGAAACCCTGCCACAGTCTTAGTATCTTGCAGTAGCCACTACTAAAGTCCCAGCAGCTTCTCTCTTGGTTTTCAGAAGGTGGCCAAGGTAGAGAAGTTTATAAAAGTATAATATATGGTACAATGCTCTCACACTGCCATCTGACACAGTAGAAGATAAAATTAAGATTTAAAAATATTTTAGTTTCAAGACTTTTGTTTGTTGCACAGTATTTATGGTATTGTAGATTGTGTTATGAAATGGAATATTGTCCGAAATCAGTGTTTTGTTTTATTGAGATGTTAACAGAAAAGGTCACTGAATTCTAGGGAATTACTAGGGAGAAAAAATGTTTTGCATGTTACCAATTTTATTTTGTGTACTACATTTTATGGGTAATTTCATGGTTACTATGTTAGGAAAAGTATGCATTGTCAGAATTAATGTTTTGTTATAAAGTATTATATGCAGAAAAGCATATTTTCAGCAATCTCTAACAAAAGATAGTTTTTGGTCGTTGTAGGAACATAACCCCCTATATCAAAAAGGTCCAATGTATCAACATTCACATTAACTTTCACTCCACTTTTCTAGGAATATTACCCCTGTAGAAATTGTGGATTGACTTACAAAGAAAGTCTGGAGAGAGGGCATTAGCTTTGGGGAAGATCAAGAAAGGTTTTAGGAGTGTTACTGGGAAGGAAATAGAGAAAGCTGGTATCACTGGCATGATACTGTGCTAGATACCAAGAATATAGATACAAAATAACAAATCATTCTCTTTTCAGGGGAAAAAACAAACAACAAACTTGAGTCTGGAAGTAGGCTGGGACATCAAGTACATTTATGATTAGATACAGAATACATGTCAATAAAATGTAGTTAAATACAGTCAGTACTCAACATTCACATACAACCTTCACAACTTCAAGCATTCACTTAATGGATTCAGGAAGACCTGAGTTTAAATCAAACCTCAGACACTTACTAGCTGTGTGATCCCGTGCAAGTCATTTAGTCCTGTTTGCCTCAGTTTCTTTATTTGTAAAATATCTTGGAGAAGGAAATGGCAAACCGCTACTGGCAAACCAGTATCTTTGTCAAGAAAAACCCAAATGGGGTCAATAAAAGTTGAACAAAACTGAAATGACTGAACAACAATAAAAGTATCACTGGCTCAAAGAGTATGCGAGAGGAAATAACATAGAATGAAACTAGATATAGTAAGCTGGGATAGAGTAAGCAATTAATAGTTTTTGACATAACTAGACCATATTTTGTCCTAGGGAGTGACCAGGGTTTATTGATAGGGTCAGATATGCAGTTAGGGAAAAAGTCACTTTAGTAGTAGTATGTAGGATTCACTGGAGTAGAGATAAACTAGAGTTAGGGAGGCCATTGAGAAGCCTGTTGCAACTACCTATGTGAGAGCTGATAAGAGTCTATGTAGGAGAAGGAGTTGCATGTGAGAGATATTATCATGGGGAAAAAGGCTAAGAACTGACAGGTGAAAATAGATGGGATAATGGAGAGTGAGGAGTCAAGCAAATGACTGAGGTTAAGAACCTTGGAGACTTAAAAAGTGGTGATTCCTTAAGGACCAGAAATGGAGACTTTTTGAAGACAGTTGGGTTTGGGAGTTGATTTTTTGAAATATAGTAAGAAATTTCTCTGGGATATCTAATTTGAAATGCCCAATAGGCAATTGGTTATAGGGGATTGCAGCTCAGGGGAATACTGGGACTAGATATATTTACCTTTGAGTAATTTCAAAGAGAAGAGATCCTATGACAGAACTGTGGGCACTATTCACAGTTATAGGTTATGTTTGGGGTAATGAAACATAAAAAGAGACAAATAACGAGAGGTCAGACAGGTGGGAAGAGAACCAAAAGAGAGTTGACCTGAAAGGAGAAAACATTCAGGAGGAGAAAGTGGTTAAGAGTGTCCAATGTAGTAGAGAGAAAATGTAGTAGACAGAAAATGGAGACTAAGAAAAAACCATGTTTAACAACTAAGAGTTCTTTGGTAACTTTAGGTAGAACAATTTTAGTTGGAAGCTAGATTACAATTTGTAATACTTATAACAATCTCTCTTTCAATAATCTCAGTACTCTCTGTCTCTGTCTCTCTGTCTCTGTCTCCCTCTCTCTGTCTCTCTCTCCCTTTTTCTATGTATCTGTAAATCTCTTTCATATATATATATATATATATATATATATATATATATATATACACACACATATATATGTATGTATATGTATATATATACATATATACATGTATATGTATATATATACATATATATACATGTATATGTATATATATACATATATATATAGCTGCACATGTGTGTATATTATAAATACAGGTGTAGGGTGTATCAGTAAGGCAATAATAACAATGAAGATGATAACTGTCAAAATGCCTATGTAGCTCTGTATCACAGAGTATGAGATACTCTCCACAAAGAAGGTAGAAGTATAACATTTATTCAGACACCAGAGAGGCATAGCCAATAACCAAATGTTCAGCTCCCACAGCCAGTTAGCCGACTTTATCATAACAGCAAGGAACCCAAAACACCATGTCACAGCCTGGAGGCCTGCCATCCCAAAATCTCTCTGACCCTCTGCTGGGATCTTCCCCAAAACAAACTCACAGTACAGCTAAGTGCCTGTTCAGTTCTAACCATCACAAAGGTAGCCATGAGCAGCCCTTAGCACTGTCTCTCTCTCTCTCTCTCTCTCTCTCTCTCTCTCTCTCTCTCTCTCCCTCTCTCTCTCTCTTTCTCTCAGCATTTCCTGTCAGGAAATTTCTTGTCAGGAAGCTTATCCCACCACATGTTACTTAGGCTTCCTGTGATGTAAGCAGGTCACATGGCCTACTAATAGGTGGGAAAGATGTTCAAATCTAAATTTCTACTACATAGGGTAGAGGTAGAGGTATAGTTGTAGTTGTATGTACAGGTATAGATGTAGGTGTAAGTTTGGGTATGGCTATAGAGTTATCTATAAACATAGGTATAGGTATTATACAGATATGGTATAGGTATAGTTATAAGTGTAGGTATAGGTGTAGGTGCCAAAATAGGTACAGGTATAGGTATATATGTGTGTATACATATGTGTGTGTGTGTGTGTGTGTGTGTGTGTGTGTGTGTATATATATGGATATTGATATGTATGTGGGTGGATGCATGCATACATATAGGTTTATGTTTATGTGTAAGTGTAGGTATGCATATAGGTATAAGTATTTGATACAACCTATCAGTTCAGGGAGCTGCCAGTGAGAGAACTCCTTCTATTTATCAATGCAGATTAGTGTGCGTATACATGCATGCATATACATGTACATACATACACAGAGATATGTGTACATGTACATATGTACACATATGTGTAAGTGTATGTGTGTATGTATATCTATATGTATATTGCATTGCATATGTGTATATATATGTCTGTATGTATATATAGCAAATATACTTGTACATTTATCTTTCTATTAACTGTCTATGTATCTATGAATCCTCCATCATCTCTACATTTCTCTCTCTCTCAACATATGTGTGTGTATGTATGTATTAGTGGCTAACTTTCTAATATTGTTTGAGGAGATACATACAGTTATAATCTCTTATGAAATTATTTTGTCAAAACAAAAAGAAAGAGGAACACTCAGGCATTCATTTTTCTATGAAACAAGGTCAGGAGAACTCCTCTAGTTCCCATTTGGAAAACACTGATTTCCATCAGTGCCTGCTTTACCCTGCAGTTCAATGAACCCAGAATTATATGTGAAGTATTAAAGATGGGCCTGCAAGACACTGCCTAGAAATAATTAATAACACAGCCTACAGAAGCTGTCATAGGTACATATGATGGTCTTAAATTAATCGCCGTTTACATTGCCTACATTGTTTTGCACAAAGACTGCTGTTCCATTCTATTTGACCTTAATTAGTATAATTGATAATAGTCTCAGAGCCGTGTGCCACTTTAATCATGTAGTTACAGCTTTCCTGACAGACGAGGATGAAATAGCAGCTGGGAGTTATCTATTAATAGTGGGGGAAAAGAAAGGTAAAAGGAAAGACTTTTTTTTTTTCCTGAGGCTTTAGAGCTTTTATGTCATTAGCAGTGAATGTCTAATAGTTCTAAAGAACCATGTGCAGATCTCCAAGGACCTAATGAAGGATATAGTTGGAGCCCAGGTCAACATGAGGCAAGGAACTAAAAAAATCAGCAGAATGCTAGAGAGGTGTATACAAATGAGCCAAGCAAAGACTTTCTAGGGACTTTCTCAACATCAATTGAGAACAGACAAATAAGGCCATTAGCTCAGAAATGCTGTCAGGATATAAATATTTGAAGTATCAGTGTCTCAGTTTGAGTTGGAGGAAGTAAAAAGATCTTTTTTTAATTTTTTTTTTTCCTGTGGGGATACATTGATTTCATTTTTTTTAAATAATAATTAAAAGAGTCGAGGAGGAAATGAAGCGGGAAGGGAAAAGTCCATTACTGTTGCAATATGTGAGTTATTTTTGCTATTCTTGGCCTCCTTTTTTTTAACCTGAGGACCAATTGAGTTCATTGTTCCTTAGGCAAATTTCATACTAAGAGTATGTTGATTTTTTTAAAGTTTTGTTTCTTGTATAAGATATTGAACTGGCTAACCTCAGAAAGCATTAGGATTATACCTTATCCTTCTCACATTTCATCTTTATCTTCACTCTGTGACTTTTCCTTCCTTCTCTTTTTTCCAAATAATAGCAAAAAAAATTGGCTTCTTGATCAAATAGAAAATGTCACCATCTCATTATTACTAACGATAAATTTTGAACCATTTCATTGAATGGCTTTCTTGAACTATAAACTTAAACATTTGAATATGAGTTTGATTATTTTAACAATTGGAGGACTTTGCAACTTTCAATTAATATTTGGAGATTAATACATAAATTGATCGCCTGTACCAATTCCTAGTCCTGAATCAGCCTTACCATCTGTTTTCCCCATCCTGCTCCTAGGTCACAGGATGCTGCTGGGGAAAAAATGCAGATTGTGCAGACCTGGCCCACATCAGACTCATGCTGTCTTACTTCATGGGGGCCTTTGTTGCTGCCAACAAAAAGATGAATCTTTTTATTCATCCCTCTTTTGCTTTCTGGACAAAATCCCTACAAAGACTCCCCCCCCCCATTTTTATAATGAAATTTACCAGCAACAAATACAAGCATTTAATTACACAAGGAATAATAATAATGATAATAATAGCTAATATTTATATAGAATTTTGAAGTTTGCAGAGTACTTTAAAATATTATCTCATTTGATTCTCATAACCCTGAGAGATAGGTAATATTGTTATCCCCATGTTTCAGATGAAGAAATTAAGGCAGAAGTTAAGTGCAACAACAATAACAAAGGATGGTCTATGAAAAAATGAATTTCTGTATGTGTTTTTTAAAGTGTACATTACATTTAATGTGGAAAGAAAATTTCCTTGTTTGTGCTATTGACTTCCCCCAACTTTCTCCATGTTCCATGATCTCTCTGTACTGCACCAC
The DNA here is from genome assembly GCF_011100635.1 of Trichosurus vulpecula. Classification (NCBI taxonomy): domain Eukaryota; kingdom Metazoa; phylum Chordata; class Mammalia; order Diprotodontia; family Phalangeridae; genus Trichosurus; species Trichosurus vulpecula. The sequence continues at coordinate 229,219,247 of NC_050577.1, read as the reverse complement.
CACTTAATACTCTCTCTCAATTGATAGTCTCAACATCCTGCTTCAAAGATCTGACCTGAGCCAGCCAGGGCACATGTTTATCATAATTATCCTTCTACCCACTCCAACATTTCCTTTCTTATATTACTCTCCTGTTAACCTTTCTTCAAATCTCACTTGCCTAGAGTTAAACATACAAAAACTTACACATATACACTCTTAAAGCACCACTTCTGTTGCCTAGGCTGTATCCCCAAATATTTCCATTTGATAGCTGGGATCTAATAATATGACAGGGCTGTGTTCTTTCAACAAATCAGCTAGGAACATCAAAGAGAGGGGATGGGGGCCTTTATTAAGCTATTCATTGTCTGATGGTGACTTCTCCCGACTCCTAGCATCTGGAAATTCTCCATTCTGTTGACTTTCAAGAAGTTGTAACCTCAATGCCATGTTCAACATCTGACTCCCTTGGTTCCATGGTCAGAATCCAGGACTAGAAGCATTGGTTCAGAAAGTACTGACACGTCAGTCTTTCAAGGAGAAGGAGTATTCTCTCCAAAAGCTCTGTTTATCTGGGTTCCAAGGTACAGGAAACATATGACTGAGAGTCATGGTGGTGAAAAATGGAAAAGAGTACGATATTTGAAATCAGGAAAGACTTGGGTTCCAAACCCAGTTCTATTCTTAATAGCTATATATTCCATGGTGGGGGGGGGGGGTGCAGGAAAGGAAGCTTAATATATATAAGAGCCTCTATTTCAATACCTGAAAATGGTGTAATGACATTTGGAATAATTTCCTCAAACGGGTTGAAGAAATTCATTTATAAACAATTAAGTGCTATATGAACTATATTAATACTTTAGCAAATCCTGAATTCAGAACTAATCTGTATAAACAACAGAAGGTTAATACTAAAGTTAAAGATGGTTACTGGCTACATGACATCTCTCCTTAGATGTAGGAGATAGTCTATTAGCAGTTGTGTGGCATATTGTCACACCACTGAATCACAGAATTTCAAAGTTTCTTGAGACCTTGGCCATCATCTGGGATCTAATGAGTATGTACTAGTAGATAGAGTTAGACCCTTCCAACCAATAACCTAGAAACATCAAGTTAGGGGATATGACAGTAAATTTCTTTCCAAGCTACTCCTTATCCCATCTCTCCTTATTTCAAAACTTGAACTCCTAGCTGCAACATATCCTCCAAAGAATCCCACTTACAACAAATACATTGTAATCAATACTTTGCCCTGATTATTTACCATTAGAACTAATATAAATGGATTTTATAACTGAATATATCTTGAACTCCTTATTTAACACTATAGAATATGATGAGCAGTTCAATAATTATTTGTTTAAATTAATGTGTTTCACCAGCAAAGAATCATAACCTGGCTTAAAGAAAACAACAGTGATAGTCTGTTTCCTCACATATAAATTTAGGAGATTAGATTTCTTTTGGTTTTCATTCTATAATCTTATGACTCAGGAAGTGGTTGGCAAGAGATATTTTTCCAGATAATTTGGTCAGTATGATGGAAAAAGCAGTCTAATAGTGGAATGATGGACAGAGGACAAGAAGAGAAGACAGGCTTACTATATTGAGAAGAATGTATGATTGGTGGAGAGGCACCTGGCAGGCAGAAGAACTTGAGATCACCTAAAATCTGCAACTTCCTAAGTATTTGCAATATTAATATGGCCTTTGGATTGGCATTCTAATAGGCTTCAAATTGGGTTGTCTTCAGTCAGTCTCATGCTCTTCAGTGAGACTAAGTAAGCTGGGTTTCTTTCACCCTTTCTCTTTCCCAGCACCCAAGCTCAATATTTACAAGCTCAATATTACAAACATTTTAAACTATGTAAAAATGTGTATTGGGTTGACTTTATTATTTCTGGTGCCATAGCAATGCCTACAAGAACACCAAACTTTGAGACCTATACAAAAATTACCATGTCTATTGGAATATTCCTTATTATTTTGACCCAGTAGCTATGGGGTCAGTATGGTAGAAGGGAATGTTTAAAATGTGGGCTACATTTCTAAACAAAATAAAGTGAGCTAGATATCCCAGTTTCCTAGGGTACTACTGTATCAGGTTCAGAAGAGCTTAAGTTTTCAGTGCAACAGCCTTGGTTACCCAGATCCATTGTATAGACAATGTTCACTTCGACCTCTCAACCCTACATTAATTTTAGGAGCTCAGATCAGCCCATCTTCTTTCACTAAGTGCTGAAATGTAGGTTCTTTATTCCTTCTGTAATTCTACCAAAACCAGTGAAAATTCAGTTCTAAGTGACATGGGGTAAAGGACCTGAAATGCCCAAAATAGAGTCTAGGAAAGGTAGAGGCAAGACACCAGTTTCCTCACTATGTACATGGTGGCCCAAGAGACTTGAACTTTTGGGAAAAGGGAAAAAAAAAACTCGTGGTGGATGAGACTTTGAAGTTCTGGACTTCACTCTGGTCTGGTAAGACATGAGTTGGTTCAGACAAGTGCATCTGTATTGGTGTGATCATGAAGACATAAATGGGTAAAAAGAAAACCATTTGTTACAATGACAGTAGAATAGAATGTCCCCTCAGAAAGGGAGGGGAGGGAGAGGGAAGATTATCTGTTAGTTCTAGATAAAGGAACATTGACATTTATAATACAGGTGTTTCATATTTGGAAATTTCCCAAAAAGAAAAGGTGACCCATTAACTAACATAGGCAGCAAGCATGGGGCTGTATAGGCTTAGTTCAAATGTGCTCAAAGGCTAGCTGTGCCCCTCAGGGAAACATGGAAAAATAGGCTTCCTGAAAAAGAAAGTATTATTATTACAATCAGAAACATAGGGCAACTTAGCTATGGCTGGTGTCCCTAAAGAGTATATGAGCTTCTCTCTTGCAGTAGTGCTGTTCATCTCCAATATGTATTAGCAGAGAAAACAAGTTATCATATCTCCGTGGACTTCTGCTCTTAAATCTCCATTTCAGGAATCCCAACCTGAACGTCTAGTAGACATCTTAAACTCAGTATATCCAAAACTGAACTCATCTTTCTCTCTAAACTTTCTTCCCTTCCCAATTCCCATACCACCTTAGAGGGCATCATCATACTTCCAGTCCCTCAGACTCACAAATTATTTGACATCTTGGACTTCACACTATCTCTCAGCCCCCATATCTAAACTGTTGCCAAGGTCTTTCAATTTGCAACATCTTTGAATATACTTTTGCAACATCTCCTGAATATACCACCTTCTCTCCTATGATACTTCCTTCATGCTGGTACAGGCTTTCTTTATCTCATGCCTGGACTACATCAATAGCCTGATGCTTATTCTTCACACCCCATCTCTCCCTGTTCCAATCTACCCTCCATTCAGCCACCAAAATTATTTTCCTGAAACACTAGTGCTTTGTTACCCTCTCCATGCAATAAATGCAACTGGCTTAATATGACTTCTGCTATCAAATACAAAATTCTCTGTTTGACACCCAAAGCCCTTTATAACATATCCCCTTCACTACCACCTTTCCAGTCTTTGTACACCTCACACCCCTTTCCCCATGTTAAAAAAGGTCAAGGTCTCCCACTGCATCTGAGACCATCTCCAGTAGTTCTGATCTACATCTTGCCACTCTACCCAGATGGCTCCATAGGAGAAAGTGAGGCTGGTGACTTTGTAAAGTCCTCCTTCAATTGCAAGTCATGGCATCACCTTCCTAATGTCATGGTCCTCTTGAAGAACAAAGTACAAGCAAGAACAACAACTATAGCAACCCTTCCCATATACCCTTTGATCCAGCTACACTGACCTTCTTGTTGTTCCACAAACAAGACAATTCATATCTCAGCTAGAGACATTTTTTTCTGACTGTCCCACATGGCTACAAAGCTCTCCTCCTAATATAAATCTCTTCCTTCCCTGACTTCTTATAATTCTCAACTAAAATAGCACCTTCTACAAGAAGCCTTTTCCAATCCCTCTTAATTTTAGAGTCCTGTGTATTAATTATTGCTATTTATTTTGTAATATTATAATATTTTATAGACTAGATCACAATGTTCAGAACTTGAAAAGAGAAATGTATTATTGCTAAAGCAAAGGCCTGAGAGAAGGGAAGACCTGAGCTTGAATACTGCCTCAGACTTTAGCTAGCCATGTAACCATAAGCTCTCTGAAACGCAGTTTCCTTATTTATAAAATGGGGATCATGATTACACCCACCTACTAGACTGGTTGTGAATATAAAGGAAGAGAACACATGTGAAGATGTTTCCAAATGACAAAGTCTCTCTGAATTTTGGCTATTTCATTCACAAAATGGAAAGGGGGTGCTGTACTCAAAGGCATGTAAAATCTCTAAATAGTTACTTTCTAAAGAGTAATATCCATCTCTTAATCTAACATCCACAGAATTCATATGTACAGCTAGGTTCTGAATTATATAAATAATGGATCCCCCTGAAGTGGTCACATTATTTGAATTCACACTGTATAATTCCATTGAGTCAGAACTAATAACCATATTTTATATAATTATAACTTTTAGCATTATGCATTTAACATGCAACCACTTCAGGGATTAATTATTTGCATTAATTGGGACATGGCTGTATATATGAACTCTTAGGATCTTAGCCTTAAATAGCAGCTTTAATTATTTACAATTTTGTATTGTTTTCATTGTTCATAGTCTTCGCTTTCCAAATACAGTGCAAAATCTTGAAAGCAGCAGCTATTACATCTGTTTCCCCTTAAATGTTTTTATTATCTTCATTTCCTAGTATATCCTCCTCCCCACCCATCAGAATGAACTGTTATAACAAAGAATAGAAAAGAAAAAGGGGAGAAATATAGCTAAGCAAAACAAAATAATACAACTACTCAAAATTATCCAACAAAAAGATCCAGTTATATTCCATGCTCTAATACTCCACACCAAGATTGACCCATCTCCTCTTTGAGGCTAATCTTTGTCATTAGATTCTGTTTCTTGTTTATTTTCCTAGCTCCTAATATAATGCCCCAAACAAATGGGATCATCTATGTGAAAACACTTGGAAATCTATGAAACTCTAAAAATGATATACAGATTTTTTTTTAAAATTAGAGCAAGTACTGTAACATTTAATCATTTGGGTGATTAGGAAGAAATACTGCAACAAATGAGAGAGAGAGAGAGAGAGAGAGAGAGAGAGAGAGAGAGAGAGAGAGAGTGAGTGAAGGAGGAGGGAGCAAAAAGGAGGAAGAAATTGAGGGAGGGAAAGACAGAGAAAATGAAAGAGAGTGATGGAGGGGGGAGAGAAGGGGAAGGAGACAGGAGGGAAGGAGGAATACTCTAATTAGTCAAGGACATTCTGTGAGTACACTTTTTTTTCCCTTCAGGGGTAAAGCATAGTCTGAATGTTTTATGACTCATATAGTCATTAGACAGTCTCCTATGGAAGAAGTTGCTAGTCATTCTCCTATAGAAGAAAAGGTCCCTCATAGAAAAGGAACAGGATCACAGTCTGGAAAAAGGAGATTGGTCAGGTAGGAAGGAATCCTTGGTAGTTTATTCAACTATGCCTAGGGAAATATAATAGGCAAGGCCATGAACTGTCTTGTTGAGACAGTGCCTTGTCCAACAGAGCACCCCTCCTTCCTTGAACCGGCAAATGCCTCATCTCCAGATATCCTTTGATGTGTGGTGCTCTTGTTGGTTGAGAGCAACAATACGCATTTTACAGAGAAGCTGGTCTCTGTTCCTAGAAGCACTTTTAGGACCCTCTCTCCCTAGTGGAATGAAATTCACAGAAGCTTACATGCCCCAACTTAGAGCAGACTGAGTCATGATAGTTCAGATCTCCTCCCATTATGTGGTTATTTTTAGCCTATGGAAGGCTTTCCTTCTCTATGGAACAAGCTGCTCCTCATTTGCAGAAGGTCCAGAAGTATGAAGTGGATATCCTTCAAGGATAATCACCCCTCCAAACTTCAGACTGGAGGATCAGCCTGAAACCCCAGCTGAGACCTCCTGCTCTTAATTTGTATTTTTCAGTCAGCCCCAGAAAGAGAAAAATGCCAGTGCTTTCCTTGGATCCACCAGCACCAGATATTTTCTTTCTATGCCCATAGTTCAACTGCTTGGGTTTCTATATTGTGGTGACAATACAAGGGAATGCAAAGGCAATAAAAAATATTTCTACTGTGCTCCCTGATGTGGATTAATGTAAAATTGTGTTTGGTGAGATAGAATATATCTACATTAAACAACAGAACAAATTATTTTACATAGAAACTTATGAATAAGTATAAATTTAAAGAGAACTCTTAAATTTCATTCTTTAATTAATTAATAGATTTTGGCATTAATGAGAGAGCTTCTGCTGCTAGCATTACTATCCCAATTCCCCGTTGTCCAAAATGAAAGGGATCATACACAAAATTCAAACAATAGTTCCCACAAGAGAATAAAACACTTTAGGGGAGAGAGAACACAGTGAAAAGCATATAGGGTCAGAAAGTCTGGACATGGCTCTGTCACTACCTTTTGTCACTGTGACAAAACTTCTCAGGATGTCAGCTGCTTATTTGTCAGTTAAGTACAAGAATATTCATATGGGATATTTTCATGAGCTTGTTGTGATGAAAGCTTTGTGGAATCTTTGCACAGCTATATAAACCAGCCTTGTTTTGAGATTAACTTAGATAAAATCTTGCAATACTTCAGATACCTTCCTTTTTTAGCAACAGAAAAAAGTAACACCAAAATGAGTCTCTGTAGGACATGGGCATAATATTGCAGTAATGATAAAAACACAATAATAACTGCTCATGTTTATAAAGCATTTTTTAAAGTTTGCAAAGTGCTACACATTTATTATATCATTTGTTCCTCATAACAATGCTATGCGGAAAGTGCTATTATTAGGCACTGGGACTATCGTTTCTTTTTTTGAAAAATATCTGACATTATTCTTTTAAAATTAATTCCGAATTCTCTCCTTCCCTTCCATACCTTTCCCACCCATTGTGAAAGAAAGAAATGCAATTATCAGTTATACGTGTGAAATTATGCAAAACTTATTTCCATATCAGCCACGTTACAAAAAGAAAAGCAAGAAAAACAAAGTCAAAAACATCATTCAATCCACATCAATTCTTCCTTTGGAAGCGGATAGCATTTTTCATCACAAGTCCTTCAGGAATTGCTTCAGGTCATTATTTTGATCAGAAAACCTAAGTCATTTACAGTTGATCATCCTACATTATTGCTGTTGCTGTGTTCAATGTTCTCATTTTGTTCATTTCACTTAGCATCAGTTTGTGTGAGTCTCCCCAAGTTTTTTTTTTTCTGAAACCACCCTCCTCATCATTCTTATAGCACAATAGTAGTCCATCATAACCATATACTACAATTTATTCAGCCATTCCCCAATTGATGGCCATTCCCCCAATTTCTAATTCTTTTCCACCACAAAAAGAATTGTTAGAGATATTTTGGTATATGTAGGCTATTTTTTCTTTGACCTTATTTGGGATACCAACCTAGTAGTAGTATTGTTGGGTCAGAATATAAACAGTTTTATAGCTCTTTGGGCATATCCAAATTGGTCTCCAGAATGGTTGGTTCAGTTCACAACTCCATCATTTCATTAGTACAATAGTGTCCCAATTTTTCAATATCCCCTCCAGTATTTATCATTATACTTTTCTGTCATATCAGACAATCTGATAGGCATAAGGCAATGCCTCAGAGTTGCTATAATTTCATTTCCCTAATCAATTGTGATTTAGAACATTTTTAAAATTTATATCCTTATAGAAAGCTTTGATTTCTCCTTTTGAAAACTGCCTATTCTTATCCTTAGATTATTTTCAATTGGGGAATAATTTGTATTCTTATAAATTGGACTCAGTTCTCTATATATGAGAAATGAGGCATTTATCAGAGGAACTTACTGCAATTTCCCCTCACTGCCTCCCCACCAATTTTCTGCTTTTCTTCTAAACTTGACTGCATTGGTTTTCTTTGTACATTTTTTTTTGGCATCATCAAAATTAAGCACTTTACATTCTATAACATTTGCTATCTATTGTTTGGTCATAAATTCTTCCCTTATGCATAGATCTGATGGATAAAATTTCCATGCTACCCTAATTTGCTTATCATGTAACACTTTATATCTAAATCATGTATCCATTTTGACCTTATCTTGGTATATGGCTTGAGATGATTTTATATACTGAGTTTCTGCCAAACTGCTTTCCAATATCATATCACCTGCAAAGAATGGTAGTTTTGTTTCTTCACTTTCTATTCTAATTACTTTGATTTCTTTTTTGTCATTGCCATACCTAGCATTTCTAGAACAGTAGTGGTGATAACAGACATCCTTGTTTTACCCCAATCTTAGAAGATTTCTAGCTTATATCCATTACAGATTATGCTTGCTGATAGTGTTAGACAGATATGACTTATCGTTTTAAGGAAAGTGCCATTTATTCCTATGTTTTCTAGTCACTTTCATTTAAATGAGTGTTATATTTTTTCAGAAGCATTTTCTGCATCTGTCGAGATAATTTTGTTTTTGTTTTTGTTATTGATATGCTCAATTATGCTGATAGTTTCCCTAATATTGAACCAGTTCTGGATTCCTGACACAAATCTCACATGATTATAATGTATTTTCTTTGTAATATACTGTCATAATCTCCTTGCTAGTATTTTATTAAAATTTCTTTGCATTAATATTTATTAGGAAAATAAGTTTATAGTTTTCCTTCTCTATTTCTGCTTTCTTGCTTTAGGCATCAGAACAACATTTGTGTCATAAAAGGAATTTGATAGGACACCTTCTTTTCCAGGTTTTTTTTTTAAATAGTTTATATAATATTGGAATTAATAGTTATGAAAATGTTTGGTAGAATTCATTTGGGAATCCACCTGATTCTGGAGATTTTTTCTTAGGCAGCTTATCAAAGGCTTGTGCAAATGATTTTTCTAAAATAGAATTATATAAGTATTCTATTTCCTCTTCCATTAATCTAGGCAATTTATATTATTATGAATATGCATCCATTTCACTTAGATTTTGAGATATATTGAAATATAATAAGGCAAAATAGCTCCTAATAAGTGCTTTAATTTCATCTTTATTTACCCTTTTTCATTTTGTTGTTGTTTTTACCTCAACTGAAGCATAATAGATTCTGCTCCAGTCCTTTACTTTTATTCTGTGTGTGTCTCTTTCAAGCTTTTTGTTTGTTTGTGGGGCTTTTTTTTGGTAAACAATATATTGTTACATTCTGATTTTTAATCCATTTTACTATGTATTTCTGTATTATGGGTGAGGTCATTCTATTCACATTCATAGTTATGATTATTAACTGTGTAGTTCCCTCCATCCTATTTTTTCCTTTTTATCCTTCTCTTTTGCTCTTTTTACTGGTTCTCTTCTCAAGAATCTGTTTTGCTTCTGACCACTGTCTCCCTTAACCTGGCTTCCTATCACCCTTTCTCTTATAATTTCATACCTATCATTTATTTCAATGAGGTGGAGAACTACCAGATGAGAAAAAACCCTCTGACTTTGTAGGTTGGTACTTTCTCAGAAATTTTTAATCTTAGAGAATTGTTTAGAACCCCAAGAGGCTAAGTATTTTGTACAGGAGGTAATAATACTATCTGTAATCTTTTTCTCAATTTATAGATGAAGGAACTGAGACACGTAGAAGTCATGAGACCTTATTAGGATATCAAAACAATTCTAAGTTGGAGGTGCAATTTTAATCCAGGTCTTTCTAATTGAGATTCCAGCACAATATCTACCATCAATAGATTGCCAAAAAGTTTAAGTAAATGACCCAGTTTTCCAGATTACTGGAAGGAGCTGCTTTGTGGGTTACTGTGGGATCACTGACATGCTTTAATGTCAGTGTGGTAGAAATTGAATGTAAAGCAGCATGGTAGAAGAGAAAAAGAATATTAGATATGGAGACACAAAATCAGAATTCAAATGCCAGTTCTGCCATTTGCTACCTGTTCAATCATGGATTTCATGGGTTACAATCATCAGCTCTTTGGGTTTCAATTTTCTCATCCGTGAAATGATAGGGTTGTACTAGACAACTTTCTTAAACATTTTAGTATGCATTTGTGAGTAATGTTATTGACTGGAGGTAGCTACTTGTAGTCTTCTAAGGTCCCAAAGCTATGTTTTGCCTATTTAAATTTGCAACAGTCACTTTATGGTTGTTTTAAAGAAAACATTTCTACAGTGTTTTTAAATATGAACAAGTTTGTGATTTAAAAAAAAAAAACCTCAACTTTTAATTCAAGTCAATTCCGCATGCATTCTTTGAGGTTTCTTGTAAAAGGTAAGATTTTATGTACAGGTTATGTACAATGTATTGCTCTAAGTAGTAGGAAGATATATTTATTGTTAATTATGTTTAAATATGATTATGTGAGAATTTTGTGACCCTCCTCTTAAGAGAATCAGAGCCAGCAAGAGGTATATAAAGCCAGAGTTTGCAATGGCTAATCATTGTGAATGGTTTGTAAAAAAGATTAAATTTCTTTCTACCATACTAAATACAAAACTTCGGTTATAACTCTACTGATATTGTCAAAGAATAAGTTGAGCTATAAAGAATTGGCCCAATTTTTAAAAGCATAGCTAGTGTCTTCACTTCTATTTCCAAACCTCTTGTGGATACTGGCAAAGTATAGCTTAAAATTCAAACATTGTCTACCAAAAGGTACCAGATGAATTCAAGTTAACAATAAATGGAAATCATAGATATTCAATTTTCTTTGGAATAGAAAATTTCCCCATAAGAAAAGTAGTCATGTTAAAGCATTCAGTGAAGTCAGCATGGGCAGAGAGAATCCCAACCAAATGAAAAGAAAAGATTGCCTCAGGGGTCTACGCGATCCAACATTTTTACCATTGACAAAAGATTTGGATTACTGACACAAAATGAGTGATAGTTTGATCTTGTGAATATGTAAAGCTAGTGATTACAATGATTGCAGAACTGTTTTCTTGTTCAAAAAGGTTATTCAAAACCTCAGGTGGTTCTAAAGTCTATGCATGGGATTTGATTGAGTATATTGGAGCTATTATACAATATTGTGACTTTGGCTACAAAGAAAACCATAGAGGGGGGAAAACCCCAAGTGCTTTTAAATTGTATATACACTATGGATATTAAAGATAACCATGAATATCTCATTATGACAGAATCTATTCCTTTCTGGCTTGCTTTATCCACTACAAAATCTGTGACTCTATCTCATTTTTTCCCCTCAGTCCTTGTTCCATATGTCCAACTATTGCATTATCAACTCTATCTGGATTTCTAGCGATACAATGAAATTGAATTCATCATCTTTCTTAACCTGATGCTCCTCCTTATGCCCTTGTAACCCATGGGCCAACAACACAAACTCTGGACTTATAGGGACCAGGGTCAAACATTAGGTGGCTACTCAAATCCCACAATAATATTTCTGTTTTGTTTTGTGCCCATCTAAAGAATTTACTGATGGAAAACTATTAATAGAGTTCAAACACAATTTGTGTATAAATCTCCACAAAGTTTGATGAAAAGGCCCCAGCTTATGAATAAACACAGGTAATGATTTATATTTGGTATATGACAGCTTTTATTCTGCAACACAGAAAATGTCAAAAAAAATGTAAAAGGCTTACAGTATCCCATAACAGCTGCACAATTCTCTTCTACTCTCCAGTGATTTCCATCTTACTTTCTATGAAGTCCTTTAGAGTTGTAGATTTACCCTATGGTTTATACTTCTCTAAAAAGGGAAATGAAATTGAAGTTGCCAGCATGGAATACTTGCCATTTACATAACAGCATGGAAAGAGTGGAGATAGATATCCAAGCTTTTTATTTCCTCGTGTGGTGATTTTAGTCACTTGCTCCTCTCTTGTCTCCCAAGGGCCACATACATGATGTTCTTTTCCCCAAGAGCCTAGCATCTCCCACTAACTTCTAGGTTTTTTCTAGAAAGCTTAGTTATAGAATTTGAAATATGAATATATGAAAGAAATAATTCTCAACCTGACACTTGAAAGGAAATCTACCCTTCTTCAACTAGGAACTTGGGTTCATGAACTTCAGACATTTCTCTAGAAAGTAGGGGTTCAAGAACTCTCACTATTTAACTCTCATAGTTCTCTCTCTCTCTCTCTCTCTCTCTCTCTCTCTCTCTCTCTCTCTCTCTCTCTCTCTCTCTCTCCCTCTCTCCTTTCAGGCAAGGGTAGAAACAAAACAAAAACAAGACATAAAACTATATTACTGTTTCTCCAATGTTGGGAGTGGGGTAGAACTTGGGATTCATTAACTATACTCTTATTTTACATGAGAAAAAGACAAAACATGCAACTACCATTTGCCTTTATTCTGAGAAAACCATTAATGTTTTCTGGCAGAGAAATTGCTTGGGGATCTGGTCTACTTTTAGGTCTCTTCTTCTTTGTTCTGTCATTTTAAAAAGGAAAATGCATAAAGAACAGATGCTGAAGCTATGATGAAGTCTCATTTGTGTAGGCTAGCAGAGAGGAATGGCTCCACGGCATAGAAAAGAAGCATGCCATCATAGATAGGAAGCTAGCCTCAGAAACAGAAGGATCTGGGTTCAAGGCCTACCACCTCTGACACATACTACATGTTAGATCCTCATCGAATGACCCAAGTTCTCAGTACTCTAGACAAATTCTCTAAAATGAAATGTTGTAAAGCTAGTGTCCAAATATATTGGTAGAAGGAATTTCCTCATTCCAGAGCTTCCTATACCAATGGAACTATTCCTCTAGGTTCTAACCAGTCCACAACAGTCTGAGATAATTATTTCATCCCAAATCACCAAGAAACATTTTCCAGGAGGAGCCAAGGGGCATCAGGCCAATATTCTCCATAGAAGGATGAAATAAAGGTTCCTAACCCTATAATGTCATGAAACTTATCAAAGAATGCCTCTTCTCAACTCTCTGCAAACCATACTTCTGTTATCACCATTCTCTCAGTCATATAGGTTTGAATTTTTGGAATTATTTTTACTCCTTTCTCCTTCACCATCTAGATTTATCATTTGTAAAGTCCTATTGATTTTAATGAAAAGAGGACCTGTATATGAATGAATTTCTTTTCTCCTACATCCTGCCTGTGTGACCTTAGGCAAGTCACTCAACCTCATGACCTCAGTTTCTTCAATTGTGAAATCAGGGAACTGGACTAAATGACCAGGATGATCCCTTCTGACTCTAAATCCATGAGCCTATGATGCTGAATTAATCACACACTTTTCAAAAATGCTACCATTATCATGATTTAAATTTTCTGTATCTCTAAACTCTATGACAACAGGAAACTTTTTTTTTTGCCTTGGCTCTGGTTTTTCTTCTCTCCAATATATCCTTTGCATTGCTACTAAAGTTAGCTATTTATTGTATAAGTCTGAGAAACAAGGCTACTAGCTTGGCATATTGAATTAATAGACTCATACTCAGTTTGCCCTTGTTCTAGGGTATGGACTAGTAGTTACTAACTACTACAATACTAGCTTCCCCCTCCCAGATTTTACCTTTCCCTTTTTTCATTCCTTTACATTTTCATATAACAAACCACATTTCTAAAAAAATGTTCATAGCATGATCTTTTAATATTTTTATCATAGATTGATCAAGGGAATTGAGACAAGGTCTTACACCTAAGAAACACTTAGATGTTCATGGAATTAAGTGTTTTCCTTATCTCCCATCTATTTAAACTTAAATTAATAGCAAAAGAAATGGTATTGAAACAGATATAGTAATTTAGCAAGTTCCAAAAATGGGATTCAATACAGATCCCTGAAATTTTTGAGTTTGTAGTGTCAAGAGGTGGGCAGGTAGGTGGCTTAGTAGATAGAGTACCAGGACTGGAGTCAGGAACACTCATCTTCCCAAGTTCAAATCTGGCTTCAGATACTCACTAGCTGTGTGACCCTGGACAAGTCACTTAACCCTATTTTTTTTTCAGTTTTCTCATCTGTAAAATAATCTGGAGAAGGAAATGTCAAATAACTCTAGCATCTTTGGCAAGAAAACCTCAAATGGTGGCATGAAGAGTTAGATACAACTGAAAAACAACTAAACAACTATAAAGAAGTGTCAAGAGGTATAGTGTCTGCTATGGCTAAATGAACATGAGCTAACCTAAGAAAGACAAGTGAAAAAAAATGCTGAATATAGAGTCAGGAGACATATCTAAGTCCTATTCTGCATCTAATACCTCAGTGATCTTGTACCAATAGGCAAAGTCACTTAATATCTTTGGGCATCAACTCCCTCATAAATAAAATGAGGAGTTTGGACTATATTTTTTTTAGTTGGACTTTCTCTTCACAGGGTAAGGAATTTTTTTGAGATTTTTTATTTTTAGTTTACAACACTTGGCTGTACACAATTTTGAGTTCCAGGTTTTCTTCCCCCCTGCCCCCAGCCCTTCCTTCCCCAAGATGGCATAGAATCTGATATATCTTCTACGTATAACACACTAGTCAAGTTCTGAAGAAGAATTATGACCAACAGAATGAAACATGAGAAAGAGGAAACAGAATCAAAAAAAACAAAACCCAAAACAAAAACAAAAGAGAAAAAAAAAGGTAAAAAAAAAAGGTGAGCATAAAGTGCCTCAAACTGCATTCAGACTCCATAGTTCTTTCTCTGGATGTAGATAGCATTCTCCATCAGGAGTCCTTTGGAGCTGTCTTTGCACCTTGTGTTGCTGAGAAGAGAAAAGTCTATCAGGGTTAGTCATTACAGAATCCATATATCTGTGGTTGTATATAATGTTCTCCTGGTTCTGCTCTGCTCACTCAGCATTATATCATGTAGGTTTTTCCAGGTTGTTGTGAAGTCCATATCATCCCCATTTCTTATAGCAAAATAGTACTCCATTACCTTCATATACAACAACTTGTTCAGCCATTCCCCAATTGATGGGCATCCCCTTGATTCCCAATTTTTTGCTACTGCAAAAAGAGCCGCTATAAATATTGTTGTACATATGGGTCCTTTTCCCACTTGTGTGATCACTTTGGGATACAATCCTAGAAGTGCAATTGCTGGGTCGAAGGGTATGAACATTTTATAGTCCTTTGGGCATAGTTCCAAATTGCTCTCCAGAATGGCTAGATAAGTTCACAACTCCACCAGCAATGTAACAATGCTCCAATATTCCCAGATTCTCTCCAGCATTTATCATTTTCCTGTTTTGTCATTTTAGCCAATCTGACAGGAAAGATGTGGTACCTAAGAGTTGTTTTGATTTGATTTGCATTTCTCTAATCAGTACTGATTTCAAGCATTTTTCATATACATATATATATGTATGTATGTATGTATGTATGTATGTATGTATGTATGTATCTTTAACTTCTTCCTCTGAAAACTGCCTGTTCATATCCTTTGACCATTTCTCAATTGGGGAATGAATTGTATTTCTATAAATTTGGCTCATTTCTCTGTATATTTTAGAGATGAGGCCTTTATCAGAGATACTGGTTGTAAAGATTTTCTCCCAATTTTCTGCTTCCCTCCTAATCTTTGTTGCATTGGCTTTTTTTTATGCAAAAACATTTCAATTTAACATAATCAAAATTATCCATTTTGCATTTTGTAGTGCCCTCTATCTCTTGTTGTGTCATGAATTCTTTTCTTTTCCATAAATCTGATAGGTAAACTATTCCTTGCTCTCCCAAATTGCTTGTAGTATCAGCCTTTATTCCTAAATCATGAACGCATTTTGACTTTATTTTGGTATATGGTGTAAGATATTGGTCTATGCCCAGTTTCTGCCCTGCCATTTTCCAATTTTCCCAACATTTTTTGTGGAATAGTGAATTCTTAGCCCAGAAGCTGGATTCTTTGGGTTCATCAAAGAGTAGATTGCTATAGTCGTTGACTTCTCCATCCTGTGTACCTATCCTATTCCACTGATCCACAACTCTGTTTCTTAGCCAGTACCATGTAGTTTTGATGATTGCTGCTTTATAGTAGAGTTTGATATCTGGTATGGCTAGGCCACCTTCTCTAGCACTTCTTTTCATTAATACCCTAGATATTCTAGACCGCTTGTTCTTCCAGATGAAATTTGTTATTATTTTATCCAGCTCTGTAAAATAATCTTTTGGTAGTTCAATGGGTATGGCACTGGATAGATAGATTAATTTTCATAAAATTGTCATTTTTATTATTTTAGCTCAGCTTACCCATAAGCAACTGATATTTTTCCATTTATTTAGATCCGACTTTATTCATGTGAAAACTGTTTCATAATTATATTTATACTGGCCCTGGGTTTGTCTTGGCAGATAGACTACCAAATATTTTTTAATGTCTACAGTAACTTTGAATGGAATTTCTCTTTCTATCTCTTGCTGTTGGGCTTTGTCAGTAATGTATAGGAATGCTGAGGGTTTATTTTATATCTTGCAACTTTGCTAAACTTGTTTATTATTTCAAGTAGTTTTTTACTTTATTCTCTAAGATTCTCTAGGTAAATCATCATATCATCTGCAAAAAGTGATAATTTAGTTTCTTCTTTGCCTATTCTAATTCCTTCAATTTCTTTTTCTTCTCTTATTGCTACAGCTAACATTTCTAGTGATAATGGACAACCTTGTTTCACCCCTGATCTTATTGGGAATGCATCTAGCTTATTCCCATTACAAATAATGCTTGTTGATGGCTTTAGGTAGATGCTATTTTTAATTTTAAGGAAGGCTCCATTTATTCCTCTGTTTTCTAGTGTTTTTAACACGAATGGGTGTTGTATTTTGTCAGTGGCTTTTTCTGCATCTATTGAGATGATCATATGGTTTCTGCTAGTTTTGTTGTTGATATGATCAATTATATTGATAGTTTTCCTAATATTGAACCAGCCTTGCATTCCTGGAATAAATCCTACCTGGTCATAGTATCTCATGATATGTTGCTGCAATCTTTTTGCTAATATTTTATTTAAAGTTTTTGCATCAATATTCATTAGGCAAATTGGTCTATAACTTTCTTTCTCTGTTTTGACTCTACTTGGTTTGGGTATTAGTACCATATTTGTGTCATAAAAAGAATTTGTAGGACTGCTTCTTCCCCTATTTTCCCAAATAGTCTATAAAGTATAGGAATTAATTGTTCTTTAAATGTTTGATAAAGTTCACATGCAAAACCATCTGGCCCTGGAGATTTTTTCCTAGGGAATTCATTGATGGCTTGCTCAATTTCTTTTTCTGAGATGGGGTTATTTAGAAATTTTACTTCCTCTTCTGTTAACCTGGGCAATTTATATTCTTTTAGATATTCATCCATATCCCTAAAGTTCTCAAATTTATGGGCATAAAATTGGGCAAAATAATTTCTAATTATTGTTTTGATTTCCTCTTCGTTAGAGACGGATTCATCCTTTTCATTTTTGATAGTGGTAATTTGATTTTCTTCTTTTTTTTAATCAAATTGACCAAAGGTTTATCAATTTTATTGGTTTTCTTAAAAACCAGCTCTTAGTTTTATTTATTAATCCAATAGTTTTCTTGGTTTCAATTTTATTAATCTCTCCTTTGATTTTCAGTATTTCTAATTTGGTATTTAATTGTGGATTTTTGATTTGTTCTTTTGCTAGCTTTTTCAGTTGCATGCCCAATTCATTGATCTCCTTTTTCTCTATTTTATTCATGTAAGCATTTAGAGATATAAAACTTCCCCTAAGAACTGCTTTTGCTGCAGCCCATAAGTTTTGGTATGTTGTCTCATTATTGTCATTCACTTGAATGAAATTATTAATTGTTTCTCTGATTTGTTCTTTGGCCCACTCATTCTTTAGAATGAGATTATTTAGTTTCCAATTAATATTTACCTTATTTTTCCATGGTTGTTTATTACAAATAGTTTTTATTGTATCATGATCTGAAAAGTATGCTTTGACTTCTTCTGCTTTTCTGAACTGGATTGTGAGGTTTTTATGCCCTAGTACATGGTCAATTCTTGAGTATGGGCCATGTACCGCTGAGAAAAAGTATATTCCTTTTTATCCCCATTCAGTTTTCTCCAGAGGTCTATCATATCTGCCTTTTCTAAAATTCCGTTCACCTCCTTAACTTCTTTCTTATTTATTTTGAGGTTAGATTTATGAAGTTCAGAGAGGTGGAGGTTGAGGTCTACCATTATTATAGTTTTGCTGTCTATTTCTTCCTATAACTCCCTTAATCTCTCCTCAAAGAATTTGCATGCCATACCACTTGGTGCATATATGTTAAACAATGATATTGCTTCATTTTTTATGGTGCCTTTTAGCAGGATGTAGTGTCCTCACTTATCTCTTTTAATTAAATCTATCTTTACTTTTGCTTTGTCTGAGATTATGATTGCTACACTTGCTTTTTTTTTTCCTTTAGCTGAAGTGCAATATATTTTACTCCAGCCTTTTACCTTTACACTGTGTGTATCTCCCTGTTTCAAATGTGTTTCTTGTAAACAGCATATTGTAGGGTTATGGTTTTTAATCCATTCTGTTATCTGCTTCCATTTTATGGGACAGTTCATCCCATTCACATTCACAGTTATGATTTCAACCTGTGTCTTTTTCTCCATCCTATTTATGCTGTTTATGCTTTTGTTTCTCCCTTCCCCCTTCCACTCCTCAACAGAGTTTTTCTTTTGCCCCAAGCCTTCCTCAGTTTACCCTCCCTCTTGATTCCCCTCCCTTATCTTACCGTTTTCCACTTGCTACTTCTTCCCTACCCTCTGACCAACCCCCTCCCTTTTTTCTCCCTTTCCCCTCCTACTGCCTATAGGACAAGTTAGATTTCTATACTTATCAGGATATGTTATTCCCTTCTTGAACCAGATCTGACAAAAACTCAAATACTGCTCTTCTCCCTCCCTTCTTTCCCTGTACTATAATGTATATTTATGCCTCTTCATTTGATGTAATTTACCCTTTTCTACTACCTCCTTACCTCTTCTCCCATAACCCTCACTTTATATCTCTTAATTATGTTTTTTTTTCCTTATATCAGTTATTTTATACAGACATCCACAGTCTATGTCTATTCCTTTCAATTGTCATGATAGCTATACTATTCTCAAGATTGGCATATATGTATGTGTATATATAATATATATATATATATATATTATATATATACACATATATAAATATATAACATAAATAAGAGGATATAATTCCACATAAAGATGTAAATAATTTCCCCTTATTGATTAATAAGGTTTTTTTTTGGGGGGGGGGTTCCCTCTGTTTACCTTTTTATGTCTCTCTTGAGTTTTGTATTTGGAGATCAAATTTTCCATTGAGTTCTGGCCTTTTCATCAGGAAGGTCTGGAATTCCCTTATTTCATTGAATGTCCCTCTCCTTGTCTGAAAAACTATGCTTAATTTTCCTGGGTAGTTGATCCTTGGTTGTAGTCCCAGCTCCTTTGCCCTTTGGAATATCATATTCCAATTTCTCCTGTCATTTAATGTGAAAGCTGAAAGATCTTGCATGATCCTTACTATAGTTCCACAATATTTGAATTGTTTCTTTTTGGCTTCTTGCAGTATTTCCTCCTTGATTTTGTAATTCTTAAATTTGGCTATAATATTTCTTAGTATTTTCAATTTGGGATCTCTTTCAGGGGGTGATCAGTGGATTCTTTCAATGACTCTTTTACCCTCTGGTTCTAGGAACTTTGGGCAGTTATCTTTGATAACTTCTTCGAAGATACTGTCAAGGCTCTTTTTTTTCATAATGGATTTCCAGTAGACCGATAATTCTTAAATTGTCTCTCCTGGATCTATTTTCCAGGTCAGTTGTTTTTCCAATCAGATATTTCATATTTTTTTCTATTTTTTCATTCTTTACATTTTGTTTGACTACTTCTTGATGCCTCATAGAGTCATTAGCTTCCGCTTGCTCAATTTCAATTTTTAATGAGTTGCTGTCTTCATTTTGCTTTTGAGTCTCCTTTTCCAATTGGTTGTTTTACCTCTCAGGGTGTCATTTTCTCTATTTAGATTCGGAATCTCTGTAGCCATTTTGCCAATCTTATTCTTTAAGGACTTGATTCCATCAGTGTTTTTTTTTCCACTTTTTTCCATTTTGCCTTTTACCTCCCTCTTTTGATTTTTAAAATCCTCCTTTAGCTCTTCTAGTAATGCTTTTTGTGCTTGAGACCAGTTCTAATTTCCCTGTGAGGTATCAGATGTGGGTATAGTGTCATTGCTATCCTCTTCAAATTGGTATTTTGAACATGCCTGTCTCCATAAAAAGAATCAATGGTCCTCAGGTTTTTTTGTGTTCTTCTTCATGTTGGTTAGCTTTTTACTGGCTTTACAGTGAATTTCTGCTTTGGGGGCTCAGGGCTCTCTGTCCCAGGTTTCCTGTTACGGGGATTGTGAGTCTAGTTGCTGGTTTTGTGTATTATAGCCTTCAGTTTCCTGAGGTATGGTGGAGGGATCTGGCTGCCTGAAGTATCCTTTTCCCCTGGGGCTGCTCTCCAGCACTGTTGCTCTTCAGCAATGGTTTCAGCTGTCTGTTGTTTGTGCTGGTGTCTGGCACTTCCCCTGAGGATGGAAGGGTATGTCTGGGCTCCTGGTGTTGACCCCTGCTGCCTCTTCCCCTCTGGGACTCAGGAACTTCCACTGCTCAGCCACTGAAGCCCCACTTCTGTCTTCTCTATTCCAGCATTTTTATTCCAGCTCTCAGTTGGGGTGGAGGGAAGGATTAAAGTCATTTACCTGGCCATCATGTCTCCCAGAAGTTCAAGAAGACATGTTTCGTACCTTTGCACTGAAAGCCTCAAGTTTTGATGTCTCACAGCTGGTGGTGCTGTGCTGCTGCCTCTCATCACTTCCACAGGCTCCCATCCTGTGTTGGGGGTCCTGGGAGTCTCTGCTGCTTTCAGGTGCCCAGCTTTCTCCCAGACTGTCTCACTGTTTGGTTTCAGCAGCTACTTCTGCTTTGGTGCTGTCTGGAGCAGCTCTGCATGCTGAATACTCTCCCAGTCTACAGATTTGTCCTGTTGCCCTTTCAGGCTCTCCTGGCTTGGAAATTTGCCCCACTCAGAGTGCTCACAGTTTCTAACTCTCTCAAATTTGCTCAGATTCACTTTTTTATAGGTATCTGAAAGAGCTTGTGAGAGAACTCTGGTAAGATGCTGTTTTCATGTGGCCATCTTGGCTCCACCCTCCAATCAGGTGAGTTTGGACTATTTTAACTCTAAGTTTCATTATAGAGGTATATCCACAGAGGTATAGTCCTAATACTCCTGTACCCTGTCATTTGTTTTTGTTTGTTTTCAAAGGATGCTCTGATTTCAACAGAAATAAAATTTGACCACAAAGTCTTTCTGACCCTGTGGTTAAAGACAGTATTTGCAGTGAATAAAATTTGGCCTATAATTTATAAAATAAATACCAAAATAATTAATTATGATTCTCTCTATTCTGACACTGCCAAGTTCAACTTTCATTTTTTTGAACTAAGCTTTGCCTTCAAGTCAAAAGTGCCTTTCTCTGAATAATAATCCTATGTTCCAATTTCACTAATCTTCATTTCATAGTAAAGAATCATCAGTCAATATTTTTACATAGTGACACATGTAACCAATACTTTTTGTGTTTTAAGATATCAAAGGATTATATTTCATGATCAAATTTGATATGATTCTAATTCCTGAGGTTCTCAGTTGTTCTTCATGTCTTGTAACAACTGTTTATCCTTCAAGCCATAACACTGCAACAAAACTAAATATTAAATATTAAATACATATGAAATTCTCACCTTCCTGCCATGAAATAAATGAAAAAAAATAATCCAATACACTTTTTAAACTTCAGAGTTTACTTCTATACTGGTTATTTTAGACAAATGTTTATGCTTTTGAAGTTTTGAAGGGAAAATGATAAAAAAAAACAAAGGCAAACCAAATCTCATTCGAAAGGAAATGGATGAAACTATAGCATAGTAATATTAAATGGGTATTGTGATAGACAAAACTAATTTTTCATGGATACAGTGAATAATAGTTATAGAATAAGCCTTGGACATGAACAGAGACTTTAAAATTTTTGTAAATGAAAGCAAAGTATTATATTTTTAAAAAAATCTTCTGTATCTACAGCACAGAAATGGGCACATGGAGGATGCTCCATAGTTATTTGTTGAATGAAGAAATGATTTAATGAATAACTGAATCTATATTTGCTTTGGAAAGTTATTTGTATTATTTGTTATTTGTATTCTTTTATTCCACTGTCATTGGGTCACCACAAAGACCAGAAAAATGAAATAGTTCTGAGAGACTCAAATCTCTATCATACATGTTCCTTTAAAAGCTAATTTGAGGTGAAGTTCACTATCATGCTAGGGGCTAAAGCTGAGACAAACACAACAAAAGGTGCTTACTTTCCTTCTCTCAAGTAAGTCCATGGATTACTACAGGTACCACTTCAGGAAAAATGTTTATAGGGTAGAAAAGACAGTTGAATACTGGAGGTAGTGAAAGCATGAACCAGGCTAAATATCTGATAGCTGTTAGCTCAGGTTCCAGAAGAGGAAATGGTTATCTCTTTTATTCATATCAGCATTCACTTGAGCATAAAACTATATAAAGAAAGGAAAGCCACATCCTACATTTCATTATTACATCAAACAGTTTTACACTGCCAATTTGTCCTTGATTTCAATATGGTAAACTGTATTATGTATGTCTTTAGATTTATGTTATCCTTCAACAGTAGACATGGATATGTCCATTTAAAATTTTAATCTTACAAATTTTAATATGTCTATGCACACATATTAATACATATACAATGTTTGTGTGTGTGTGTGTATATACATACATACATATATATATATATATATATATATATATATATATATATATGTCAGTACAGTAGTAGCAACCGTAGTAGTAGTAGTAATAGTAGTAGTAAAGGAGAAGGAGGTGGTGGAGGAGGAGGAGAAGTAGAACAGAAGCAATAGTAATAACAAGCTATTTGGTTTTAATTAAAACACATTAAGCAGTTATCTCATCTAGTGTATTCTTTCTCCATTGATTTCAAAATATCATCTGGACTCAATAAGACCAAAGTTATTAGTATATACCAGAGAAAAAATAGTCACTGGAGGCTTCAAGTTTGAATCCAGATATAAAATTGAACCAATGAATGAAGGCAATATTTTAACAAGATCTTAGTCTCCTCTAGCCAAAAACATAGCATAACTTAAAGTTATCAAAAACAAAATATTAGTTCAGTATGTTAATAGCCTACTCGCATCCTAAAATCAAAGTTAAATGGGAAGGTTACATTTAAAGCAATTAACAAGTAGAAAATAAAGTCAACATTCACTTTCAGAACTGATAAATGGATCCTAAAAGATTTGTAAAGTATCTTAACAAAAAGTGACCTATTGTTAACTAAACTCAGGACTTATAACCCAAAAGTAGATTTAGAAAGATTAATACTTCCTCATTTAAAAAATAGAAATTTAGACCTAGAAGGGATTTTGAGGCCATCTAATGATTTTATTGTCAAAACAACTGAAGGATATAAAGGTTAAGTGACTTGCCAAAGATATGAGGGATAAGGAGTAGAGTCAGGATTTGAACCCAGGTCCACTTAACTCCAAAGCCAGTTCTGTTTCTACTGTACTCATCCTGTTGAAGAACATCGATAGACATATTCAGAATTTATGATTTAAAATGATTAAAAACCTACAGAAATTCTTTTGGAACAGACATAAAACCAAGTATTAGTGTAGGCTAACAACACACATGCAATCCTATTTGGTGAATATAACTGAAAGTGAAGTTTCACCTCTGGATAAAGTCCATGAAAAGATTATGATCTTAAAAGAGAATCATATGGTCCCCTGTGGATGATATCTGCACAAACTCAACCACAAATATCTGGACAAAAGCATCAGAAAAATGGCTGGGTTTTGAAGATTTATTAATGTCAATAGAAAGCTTTATTGTTGTAATAAAGACCAGCATTCAATGAAGTGTTATCCTTAAGGATGATAGAAAGAATCAATTAATCATTAAGCATTTATAAAGTGATAACTATGTCCTACTAATCAATATAGGACATGAAAATGATAGAACCTGAAACATAACAGTGTAAGCTACCAAAATTTAACACATACCAAATAAAAAGCAAGCCATGTCCTTTTCATTTGAATTATTATTGTACCTATTTTCCCCACATCCCCTCCAGCATTTGTTATTTCTGATAGGTATGAAATAGTACCTCAGGGTTGTTTTAATTTGCTGTTCTCTAATCAATAGTAATATACAGCATTTTTTTTCACTTGACTAGAGATAGCTTTGATTTCCTCTTCTGAAAACTGCCTGTTCATATCTTTTTACCATTTAACAATTAGGGAATGGCTTTTATTTTTATAAATTTGTCTCAGTTCTATACTGAAGTATGTATTTGAGAAATCATGTTTTTTATAAGAGAAACTTGCTGTAATTTTTTTAATATTGTTTCATTGTCCATGGTACATATTAGCAAAATGTAGTTTCCCTGATTATTCCCTTTGAATAAGTCTATTTTTGATTTTACTTTGTCTGAGATAATGTTTGCTACTGTGGCCTTTTCTTTCTTTCTTCCTTTTTTTTTTTTTTTGTTAAGCTGAAGCATATTAGATTCTGCTCCAAACTTTTATTTTAACTCTGGGTTTGTCTTTCTGTTTTATTTTTGTCTCTTGTAAACAACATATTGTTGTATTCTAGTTTCTAATCCTTTCTACTCTCCATTTCCATTTTATGGGTGAGCTCATCCCATTCACATTCACAGTTATGATTACTGTGTTTTTTTTCCCCTCTATCTCATTTTCTTCTGTTTCTTCTTGCTCTTTTCATTCTATTCCTCCTCAAAAGTCTACTTTGCCTCTAACAACTGCCTCCCTTAATATGTCCTTCCTTTTATCACCCCTCCTTTGTGTCCCCTTCCCCTTCTATTTCCATATCTGGTGTAGATTTTGTTACCTGAGGGCATATATACATTCTTCCTTGTGTGCCTCTTTTATGAGAGAAAAATTTCCCCTTCTACCTGTCCCTTCTTTCTTTTCCCACTGCATCCCTCTTTCTCACCCCTTTGCCTTTTTTTGGAGATCACTTGAACCTAATAGATTCATGTACATGCCCTCTGTCTAAACTCCTTTTTAACTGTACTAATGATGACAAAGTTCTTAGGAGTTATGTATATTATCCTATATGTAAACAGTTAACTACATTGAGTCCCTCATGGTAACTTTTTTTTTCATTTTTCCTTTTTTATGCTTCTGTTGAGTCTTGTATTTGAGCACCAGGTTTTTTATTAAGCATTGGTCTTTTCATCAAGAGTGTTTGAATGTCTTCTATTTCTTCAAATATCCATTTTTTCCCTTGAAAGATTATATTTAATTTTGCTGGGTAGGTTATTCTTGGTTGTAATCCTTCTCTTTTGCCTGTTGGAATATCACATTTCAAGCCCTTCACTTCTTTAACATGGAAGCCATTATTATCTTGTGTGATCCTGATTGTGGCTCCATGATATTTGAATTGTTTCTTTCTGACTGCTTGAAGTATTTTCTCTTTGATCTAGAAGCTCTAGAATTTGGCTAAAATATTCCTGGGAGTTTTCATTTTTTGTATCTCTTTTTTTTTGGTTCATTTTGAAGTAGCTAAATTTTAAAATAGCTTTCAAGATACATATTTCTTTCTTTCTTAAAAAAAATCTGTAAGAGCAACTGACCACTGTGGCAATTTATTTTTCCTGGTCCTTGTGGTCCCAGTCTCAGTGCTCAATGTAATTCTGAGATCATCTGAGCAGTGAGGCAGGAGAGTAGGGGCAAAGGGGAAGGGATGACTGGAGAATGGGAGAGATGTCAGGGAGAAGAGGTTGTGAGGAGGTTAAATGTCAGACCCAAATGGGTTCTTGGCATTGTTCCTGGGAGCCAGGCATGGTGGAGGCTGATGAGTGACAACCTCTTGGGCTAACAGCTGACAATTGGGCTGCACTTGTCCTAGGAGAGTCTTATACTGTTTTCCACAAATCATGCATCTCCTCTTGTTGAGCTAAAACATATATTTACTCAATAGCAATGATAATTAAAATTATAAAAACCCTTTCCATTGTTGAGCATTAGAAAGAGAGGTTATAAAGACAGACAGGTTGATGAGGGAGAGGACAACTAAAGGAGGGGTGGACAGTTCACATGTTGGAAGACAATTAAACAGCCACACTCCACAGCCTTCTCACCTGGGAGCATTGTCTGTGTTCCCTCTGAGGGGGTTACAAAGGTTAGGGGGCTGTTGGGGAGAAAGGGGAAAATGAAAAGTGTCTCAAATCCACAACCATAGAAATGGTCTAGCCACATCCATCCTTCATTTCAAACAACCTGGTACCTGCTAAGAGCCAGACTGATGAAACACAGTTAACGTGACCTGGGGGCTTTATAGCCAGCACCGTGGTGGCCATCAATTGGCAAGAGAGACAGAGCTTCACCAGATCCATCAGATGAGTTGGGGGCTGGAGGGCTGAGAGAGTGGAAAAGGTCTAAAGGCCTTTGGTGCTTCCAAAGCTTGTTTAAAAAAAGAAAAAGGACAGAAATAAAGGGGGTCTTGGGGGTCTCTCCTGCCCCATCTTCCTTTCCCCCATTCTGTCTCTTGGGTTCAGTTTGGATCTCTTTCAGCAGGTGATCAGTGGATTCTTTCAATTTCCATTTTACCCTCTAGATCTAAGATATCAAGGAAGTTTCCCTTGATAATTTCTTGAAATATTATGTTTAGGCTCTTTCTTTGATCACGATTCTCAAGTAGTCTAACAATTCTTAAGTTATATTTGTGTCTATTTTCTAAGTCAGTTAACTGTTTTTCTAATGAGATATTTCACATTTTCTTCTATTTTTAATACTATTAATTTTATAGTTTCTTCATGTTTCATGGAGTCATTAACTTTATTTGCCAAATTGTAATTTTTAAGGAAATATTTTCTTCATTGAGATTTTGTACCTCTTTTTCCACTTGGCCAATTCTTTTTTTTTTTTTTTGAGTTCTTTTCATCAGTGAATTTTTATACTTCCTTTTCTGTTTGGCTGATTCTGCATTTTAAGGAGCAAGTCTTTTTTTCAGTGAATTTTTGTGCCTTTTTGACCATTAGCCCAGTGCTATGACAGTACATAGCTGAAAGCAACCAGGAAGTTCATTATCCCCAAAAGGACCAAGTTTAGTCCTCATGTCTCTGGAATCCCCAGAACTTTCCAAAAGAGTTCCATATGCAAGTTCCCTGGGATGCCTACAGGCCAATTTAAATTTTATAATAGTAAGATCATAGATCTAGAGGAAGTTGAAATGAACTTCAGAGGCCATCTAATCTGACACCTTAATTTTACAAATGAGGAAAGTGAGGTGATGGGCATAAGTTCACAAATTTATTAAATATCAAAGGTGGAATCTGACCTGTAGTCTTCAGATTCTAAAACCAGTATCCTGTTACACTTCCACCCCATCCCTGAAACATCACTGGGAGAGAGAGAGAGCCTTGAACCTCCTGAGGGGAGGCAGATTGCCTCAGGACATGAGGGAGTGCAGATCTAGTCTGTAGAAGTTCACATAATATCTACCCAGTAGGAGAACAAAGTACCCTGCAGGGTAGCTTCTTATTTTTATTATTATTTTTTGATAATTTTGGCCCAAGTGCAGTTCTTTCTATTCTGCTAATGGAACGTCAAGTGTATCAGTGCCTTGTAAACTGTGGTCACTCTTGGTAAAAAAAAAAATAAAGAAAAAAAACTTGGTTTCCTTTTTTATGGCTCTCAACATGAGTATTTGGGACACATCTCTATCTCTAGAGCTCATCATATGCTATAGTTTCTATGACACAAGTTTCATAGGATCTCAGATAGAAGTGAAGGGACTTTAGACACTATGTTATACCACCCTCTCAGTTTATAGAAGATAAAATTGAAGCCCAGAGAGGAAAATTCCATGGTCACAGAAGTGAGATTTGAATCTTTATCCTTTGAGTCAAAATCCATTAATCTTTCTACAATTTTCAAATTGAACTGAATTAGATAGATGATAGATAGATAGATAGGTAGGTAGGTAGATAGATAGATAATAAATAGACATAGACATGATATAGATATCTGGGGTTTGAAAACACAGAGGGCTGGCTACATGTATCAGTCAATCAATGAGCATTTATTAAGAACTTTCTATGTGCCTGGAACTTTGTTAAGCTCTGGGGATACAAATACAAGCAATAGGAAAGGCAGAATCTGCCTTCAAGGAACTTATATTCTGACAGAGGAAGACAACATACAAAAGGGAGCTGGCAAGCTGTGGGTGGGGGTAAATGGGTGGATAGCAACGGAGGATATGGGAGCACACCACCAATGGGGAAAGAAGGCATCAAGGGAGGGGTGATTTTCAATGAGAAGGACATAGGAGCTGAGGAAATTTCCGGCGTGTGTAGACAGCTGATACATGACTACAAAAGCCAGTAAATCACGGTCAGAGATAGGATGGAAATATGTGCCTACACAGAAAAACTTGTGCCTTTCTCACCCTTTGGTCATGTGGAGTCATATATTCCTGATGGTATTTGTTCCATCTGTAATTCATTCTTCGATGCTTACTTAGGAGGCAGAGGATAGGAGCCATATCTAGGATTTCATTAGTATAGGGATTTCCTTGGTGGAGAAACTCCCCCTACCAATTCAATCCAATACCTTCTCTGCAAATTAGTGTCTTAGAGAGCTACTTAGAGATCTGAGAAGTTAAGTGAATGGCCCAGGGTCACATAGACAGTAGGTGTCAGATGCAGGATATAAACTCAAGTTTCTCTGACAATGAGAGTTGCTTTTTACTACACCAAGCAGCCTCATAGACTTGCATATGAACTTTACATATTTTCATCTAAAAGATTTCAAATGTGTGTACAGGTCATTTTCCCATTAAACAAACATTGGCTATAATAGGAATTTCATTTGGCTGCAAAATATCAAGCTCTGAGTAGTTTGCCAGTCTGAAATTACACAGAAGGACATTTTTTCCCCCTCTGAGCAAACTCAGATGAGATTGTTCAAATATTTAGCATTGTGTTTTTATTCCCATCTACATGAACAATAATTACAATGTCAGATGATTAGATGGAGGAAAGGCAGGGGATATGCAAAGGATATGCAACAGAAGTAAACATTTAATAAATTTTGCCTTTTAAGAAACAGGAAGAAAGGATAAAATGTGCCCTTTGCAGGAACTCTAACTTAAACTTTTCAATTTCAGGCTTGAATTTCAATTTGCTGAACAAACTTTCTCTATTTGGACATGTTTTCTTCTCTTCTGGCTCTGCTCCATCTCTACTGATGTTTAAAGGATTTGTGAGGGTTGGCTCACATTTACAAAGCACCTAGTGTGAAATGGCATTTTACTCCCTGTGTGGTCAATTTTTTTTCCTATCCTTTTTCTTTGTTGTTAGTCAGGAATTGACAGAAGCTTCACACTGAGATGCAAGTCATCAACAATACCTATCACAGAAGAAAAATACAGTTTCTTCTATTAAAAAGTAAATTATAGCGGAAACTGAGTGTCTGGTCATAACAACCAAAACAAGGTCACAGATGTTGTTTCCTTCTGTCTCTGTGTCTGTATCTCTCTCTCTCTCTTTCTCTCTCTCTGTCTCTCTCTCTCTCTCTCTCTCTCTCTCTCTCTCTCTCTCTCTCTCTGTCTCTCTCTCTCTCCTTCCTTCCTTCTTTCCTCTTGCCCTCCCTCTTCATTTAATCCTTCCTATTATTAAACGAGAATCACAGAAATGAAAAAAAAAAACAATTCAAGTTAGCTGGCATCAAAGTGATGAAGCTCTATCTGTTTGCAATGTGCATGGCCAGTAAATGTTGAATGTGGCCAAGGTAAGACAGAGGAAGAATCTTTCTTTTCACATAGGAACTCATGGAAGTGATTATATTTCCCAGGGAGTAACAAGACTATTGAACTGCTATATATTCCACAGACAGCCAGCTTATCAGCATTCTGTCAATGAAGAGTAGTGCTCTGAATTTGGAATCTTTATTTTCTCAGTTCACCTAGCATGGCATGCTGCTTAAGCTGAAATTGATGCAGAGAGGTTCAGCGGAAATCCTGCTGGTTAGTCAGAAGACCTGAGTTTGAATTCCAGCTCTTCTAGTTACCACCTCTGTGACCCTGGCAAAATAGTTAACCTCTCTGGTCCTCAGTTCCTCATCTTTAAAATGAGAATGTTGGACTAAGTGGCCATTATCATCTTCTCTAAGTCTACATCTCTGACCCAAAGTTGTTCTAAAAATGTACACATATATACGTGTGTGCATATGTGTGAACATATACACAAACACCAGAAACATACATTTTACAACAATATCTATTCATTGCTTACTGTGTATATAGCACTAAGTGTCTGGAGTCAATATAAAATGCTGTGAGAAAAATTCAGGACAGGTCAATTAAAAACAGCATCATTTTTTTTTTCTATCAACAATTCCTTCCTTAATGATGGTAATCCCTCCTCCTGGCATGCTCTCACTTATAACTCCTCCCAAAACCTGTGTCTTTGGCTCTTTCAAATGCAGCTCAAAACCTCCCTGTCCTCCATGGCTGATACTGAATGAATGACGTACTCTTTTATTCAGATTGTTCTCAGCACTTACATAAACTGTGTAAGAGCTTACCCTAATTGGCGAAGCAGTCTAGCATTAAAATTCTGATATCTAGAACATTGTAAAAGCTTGCTGACAGAAACGGGGGACTAATGAGCTGGCTTCTCTGTTTTAGGGAATCATATCGAGTGATTTTAATAGATAAGAGTCATTTGTAATTAACACCATTATAGTTTATCTGGGATATTTGGAAGTCTTTAAAAAAAAGTTTGTTGATTTATTCTCTTGAATAGACTAACCATTTCCCATATTTATACTATCAATTGGCTTAGAAAACCTTTGTGTCAAAGAGAACACAAAGGTAAACTTTACTCCAGCATATTTGAACTAATGAAAATTACAAAGTAGCAAAAAGAAAAAAAAAACAGGATATTGGCAGTACAGCCTTGAAGCATATCTCCCACTTTTTTGAGTAATACTATAGCCCAGTAGCGGAGAACCTGTGGCCTCGAGGCCACATGTGGCCCTCTACGTCCCTAAGTGCTGCCCTTTGAATCCAAATGTGAATTCATGTGGCCTTGATGCTACAAGTTCCCAGCCCTGCTCTAGCTTCAACTCCCAACCCTACTGAAGAAAATCTTCCGACAACATCTATTTCCTATGGTGTATGTGACAGGACAGCAGTTTTCTGATAGCTTCCCTTACTCTGACAGAACTTCCTCTCCTCATGACCCCTAATTGGCCCTGCCTTCTCAGACGTATCATCCTGCCCTAATTCCAATAAAAAGTCCAAGACATGTAGGTTCTGTACCTCTCACACTTGGTAGGTGCCTATGAACACACAAATTACCCTGATGGCTGACTGACTAGACATTTTTCGAAATGAAGATGAATGGTGACCATAACCAAAGAAGCTAAGAGCTAGTGTATTCTTATTCATTTTTACCATGTAGGGCAAAGTAAACATCCTCTTTTCTTAAATGTGCAGTGATTTCTGAGTACTTATTTTCATCCTAACATTGAACCTGAACTAGGATGGCGCCGACCTTCGAGCCATGACTATAATGCTATCACAGAACATGATTTCATAGTGGCCACATCCCAGACAAATCTCCCCACCCCCCAAAACCCTACTTCCCACTTTATTCCAGATGTCAAAATGAGCAGTAATGGTTCTATTACACTGAATCAGTGTTAATTTGCATTTAATTTTTTATACCCAGATTCTAAAAAAAAAGTTTTAATTGTTTTATGGTTAAGTGAAACTTTACCAATTAAATTTTTTGAACATTCTTTGACAGGTCCCCTGGGCTTCACACCCCTCAAAGGCTTCCCACCTCGCAAGGTCTTCACATGTCTCATGTCCTAATTAGCAAACAAAGTCATGACTCAATCAAAAGCACTTGATAGCCTTAGTGCTGAGAAGCACTACAAAAGGAAAAACAGTAAAAAGTCCCACTTTGTTTGCCCTTACAATGCCTCAGTTCCCTTTTCTATAAAATGAGTTGCTTTGAATAGAAGGCCTCTGAGGTGTCTTCTGGCTATCAAGCAATGATTGTTTGAGAATATGACCATATTCCCACTTAACGTTTCCATGACCCAAGTAATACTTTAAGACTCAGATGGATGAATTGCTAAACTTTGTTTTCCAAAATGGAAGTCCCTTATTCTACAAAAACCATAGTTCAAGAGAATGCACTCTCTCACTCTCTCTCTCTTTCCCTCTCTCTCTCTGTCTCTCTCTCTCTCTCTCTCTCTCTCTCTCTCTCTCTCAAAAATGATGATACTGCGTGTTCTGCATCCTCAACTCTTTCAGTTATAATCAATTACTCCCTATTGCTACTCCTTCTCTACTACCTACAAAAATCAAAGACTCCCTCTTTCTTAAAAACAAAAAACCCTCATATGATCCTTCCATTCCTAAAATCATCTTATATCTCTTCTACCTTTTGTGTCTAGATTCCTTAAGAAGTTTCACTTCTTAACCCTCTACAATCTAGTCTTTTCATTCTACAGAGCCTGAACATTCCAACGATCTCCTATTTGCCAAATCCAGTGCCCCTTTCTCTATCCTCAATCTTCATGACTTCTCAGCCATCTTTGATATCGCCAATCACAGTCTTCCCCTTAATACCTTCTTCTCTCTAGGTTTCAGGGCAACACTCTCACCTTGTTCTCCTGCTATCTATCTGATCACTCCTCAATCCTCTTTATTGGATTCTCTTTTAGGACATGTTATCTAACTCTAAATGTATTGAAACCCTTTGTCATGAGCCCTGTTCTCTTCTTCATACTACATCAAATGGTATTCTCAGAATTTTCCCTGGATTTAATTATCATCTCTATGCTAGTGATTCACAAATCTATCTATCCATTCCTTACTTCTTCGCTAATCTCTAATTTCTTATTTCCAACTTCTTTTTAGATATCTTAAATTGCATGTCCAATAGGAACATTAAACTTAACCTGCCCAAAATTAAAATCATTACTTTCTCCGAAATGCATCCATCCCAAAGCTTCCCTGTACAGGGCGCTACTACCCTCTCAGTCTTCCAGGCTCGCAAGCTAAATGTCATCCTTATTTCCTCACTATCTCTCAGCCTCCAAATCCAATCAATTGCCAAGGTTTGTTAATTTCACTTTTGCGATAACTCTCAAATACATTGCCTTCTCTCCTCTGTTACTACCACTACCTTGGCTCACACCTTCATCACCTCATGCCTGGGCTATTGCAGTGGCCTGCTGGTTGCTTATCTTGCTAAAATGTCTAACCCCACTCCAGTCCATCTGCTATTCAGTCAGTAAAGTGACTTTCCTAAAGTGCAGGTCCAACCATATTTAATAACCTATACTCAATAATTTTCAATGTTTCCCTTTCACCTACAGGAAACTGCTTTGTTTGACATTCAAAGACCTTCATAACCTAGCCCCCTCCTACTTTTTTCAGTCTTCTAATATCTTATTCCCCCAAATGGACTTTTCTATTCAGTAACCCTGGCTTACTGTCTTTTCCACAAATAATACACTTCATTTCTTGGCTCTGCACATTTTCTCTAGCTATCCTTGATGCCTGGAATATTTTCCCTTTTTCTGTTCCACCTATTTATATCTCTAGCTTCAAGTCCCAACTAAAATTGCATCTTTTACTGGAAGTCTTTCCCAACTCTTCTTAATTCTAGTGCCTTTTATATGTTAATTATTTCTTATTTGTTGTGTATATAGCTTGTTTATACCTATCTGTTTGCTTAGAATTTTCCTAGATTTGGAGCTCCTTGAGGGCAGGAGCTTTCTTTGGCATTTCTTTGTATCCCCAGAGTTCAGTACAGTACAGCATGTTGTAGGCATTTAATAAATACTTATTGACTGATGATTACTATGTTTAAATATATCTATTTTCAAGAAAGTGCTGCAGTTATAGAATTCTAATAAGCATCAATTCAAAAGAGCAGGGAGATCTATATCTATATAGATCTATCTAAGTTATCTATCTATCTATCTATGTACCTATCATCTATCTATCATCTACCTACCCATCTAGATGAGCTTTACATTTCTAGAATTATTGATCAGTCTTTTGAATTGTTCCTCTTTTGCCCCTTTTTGAGCATAATGTTTGATCAATGCACTAAGCCCGACTAAATTTCTGAGTTGATATAAACAGCACAGAATGATGCAGTGACATACTGTAAACTATAAGGAAAGAGTGGTGGCATTCTAAGCATAGGGACAGAGACTGTCACATCCCCAGACTAACTCTGGATATAACTGTTTCACTATTTTCTTACTATGCTGAAACTGACCCTTAAACAAACAAACAAACCAAAAACAAAAGGAAAACAAACAGCAGAACAACAAGAGCATAACTCACTGACTCATATTCAACACTAAATTGTGGAGCTAGATAAAAAGAAAAGATGAGAAAAAAGAAATTAAAAAAGCAAATTATTAACCCATTTGAAATGCCATGGGGAATGCACTAATACCTCTTTACTCAAAATCTACATATATTTTAACTCTGAATCATACTGAATGAACCCATAGAATCAAGGATACATTTCATGTGCTATAAATTAGGCAATTTATTCTATCAAATGTCAAAATATCCCTGAAAAGCACACCCAATTAAAGCATTTTCTTATACTTTCACAAAATCCATCACTATATCCCAGGAGCAAAAATGGAGGAAATGAATAGTTATGCTACCTGTTAACATTTGGAGAAGTCATCTGATTTGTTTTCCCTTTTTCTCTTTTAAGAGCTATAAAAGCAGGTGGGTATTGAAAAAGAAACTTGCCAAGAAGGCAAACTTGGTGTGGATAGCAGGTTAAAGTCTCACACTTACAAAAGGTGAGGCAGCTCTATCTCTTTATAGATTGTTCAGTTGTTTGCTGTTTTCATGCCTTATTGAGGTAAAACTTCAGTTAGAAAATAGAAAATGTGGCTCTCTAGGTCTGTGGTGTTAGCTTGGAACTATTTCTCACAGCACTGGAAACTGTGCTATTTAAGTTTTAAATACAGCCAAATTGCATTTGGAATATGTTAAAGAATTTTTAAAATAAAATGTTATTGGTATCTTTGGGTTGTATATTACTTTCGTTTCCCAATATATTTTCCACCCTCTCCCCCACCAGGAGAATTATAATAATGAGTAGAGTATTATAAAGAGTAAAAAGGAAACAAAATAAAAGTTTAGGAAAAGTAACCATGGCTTCAGATGAAACCAACTATTTATTCATTATTACCTAAGTCTCATTTCCAAGCCCGTACACAGAATACTGGTGGTGGCAAATGGGTTTTCCTATAGTTGGGTACCTAACTTCCTCCTGTAAACTGATTCTCATTCTGTGAAACTCTGCTTTCTCCTTTCTCTTTTATTTTATTTTCTGAAAATGTTTGGATACAGGAATGTATCAGCTTACTCTAGTTTCAGAATGACTGCTTCCAAGTCTGTTGGTCTTATAATGATCATAATAAAAACAAAACAGAACAAAATAAAACATCTCTCCAAAGGACCTAAAATATAGTGAGAACAGTTTCAAGGAGGCTATATCCCGCAAAGAATGCATGGAAATGGGCCTATAGTACCATCCCAAGGCATGAATTAGAGCTCCTCTGGAAATTTCTGGAGACTCCAGAGACAAATGTGAATGAACTTGCTCACTGAAACTAATCCTCTAAGTGGATACCGATTAGGAATTGACACTGATCTGGTAGGTATTTAGAAGGGAGGGAGCCACCCTCTATTTTCTGTTCTCTTTCTTCTCCTCTTTTCTCTGGTCCTGTCTCCTTCTGGTTTTGCAGACAATATGAACTTTTCTATGGGGGATGGAGGAAGGAGAAGGGGTGTTATGAAATAATTAACGATTAGCTAGCTATACCACATCCTCTCAATAGAGTATAGCAGGAGGTAAAAGTAACGGCATCCTATTTCAAGTCATACCTAATGCACTTGTAATTATATGTGCGTGTGTGTGTGTGCTTTTGGGTGGCTGCATTTAGCATTGCTTTTATGAAAAGAAAATAAATAGCTTCCCTATACATGATTTAAACTGCATTCTGTCTATTTCTGTTCCCCACTTCGAGGAAACCTTAGACATCAGCCAAAACCTAATACCAAAAGTAATACAATAATATTTGTAAAGTACTTAATATAGTACCTGACACAGAGCAGAAATTATACAAAAGATTATTCCCTTCCCTTAGCTCTGGAGTAAGGCTGAAATGCACCCCACAGTTCAAGAATAAGATCATGACCCCTTTCTGCAGAAGGTCAGGCTTCCCCAGGCTTAAACTTAGTCAATATGCATATGAGTCAAGAGCTAAGAGGTGCCCATTAGTGGAAACGGAAAAGGCAAGTGAAGTACCGTCACCATCACCATCTCCATACCTTTCAGAGAGTTTGTTAAAATGATAAAAAAATAAGTCATCATGATTAATGCTGGCATAGTTTATATGATGCATGAATTTGAATTCCCAAACTTTCATTCTTTCCACTGCTTTGACTTTGAATAACTTGTGACCAAACTCATTAATGTGTATATTCCTTCTAGGTGATGTCTTTTGGATGATGGGTGTAGTGGTAATCAGGATGGGGCTTTTTGCTGTTCTTTTAAATGCCTTTAATAATTCTGGCCTTTGTTTGAATGGGGAAGGTAAAGTGGGATCTTTTTCCTTGGAGTGTTTCTCAGCACTAAGACAACTGAGAGCCATTGATTAGTACAGTGGTACTAGGGATTAACTAACTTTTCCACACCATAAATGAGACTTTTCACTGTTCTTTGTTTGAGTGCTTCTCAGCACTGAGGTAATCAAGTGCCCCAGGGCCCTGAGACAGGTATATAATATCTGAAATTGGCATTTGTTTTGCAGGTACACTCATTGAAAGAATGTGAGTGATGAGATTCTGGGCAAGCCAATGAACCCTCCCCCCCACCTCACCCTACCCCCAGCTTTGTAAGGCAGACAGATAGATATTGGTGCTTCTCTGGTAACTATGAATTGTGATTTGAATCAGACAATGTCTGTCTGTCGATGTTTGTGATTTCTGTTTGTATGTACCCTGAAGTTCAGGGGGCTGATCTTTCCCCCCCACCCAACTAAGTCAATGGATATATGCATGCTTAATTAAACTGAGATTGTTAACTCCTTAAAGTTGCTTTCCTTGGAAAAGCGATCAAAGAACCAGTGCTGTCAGCCCTCTTGTTGTTGGTCTTGTGTTGGACTTTCACCCCCACATTAGCTGCTAGCAACATTGTTGTTACAATGGGTGATTTTAATTCATGCATAAAAGCGAGGCAAAGTTGCAGGAAGCTGTCAGCCTCACTCTCTCCTTCAGTCACCACAATCCAGTGGCAGGACAGAATCAAGACAACTAGTGATGGCTCAAGATGTAATGGATGACCTTGGAGTCTTCGATGTCTATCCAACCTGTAAGCACTCCACAGCACCTGCTTCATCTGCCTTCATGGCCATTGAAACAAATTGTTCTCATCCCCCCATTCCACTAGCAGAAGTCTTCATATGCTTGGGACAGACATCAGGAGGACTGATACCTCTGGTGTGATGGCTGCTGAGCCCTTTTCAGGGCTGCTTTCTACCCTTAGTGTCCACCTGTTCCACACAACTCTCCCCTGTGGCTTCAAGAAACTGTGGCATGTGCAGCAGCCATACCCTGGTAAACTGTTTCTGTAGATGGGCTGAACCAGGTCAAGGATAACTAAGACTCCTTCTAGGCATACAGACAGCTACCATAACTGCCTATCCATCCTGTGTGACTTCTGTCCACATACTCCCATAAATTCAAACTACCTAAAAGGCTTAGGGGCCTTCTTTCAGTTCTTTTGCCATTCCACAGAAAACAAGAGAGAAAGCAGATGGCCAACCTCTTATCATTTGATCTTTTTATGTGGCTGACCCATCTTTCTGATCATACATGACTAGTGTAAGATCTTTCCTATTACTTTTATGAAATTCCTACTTTTAACATTGAGAAATGGATTAGGCATTATATATTTAAATTTAAAAATATCTTGAGACTTTTTAAGATGGAATTCAGATTTACATTCTCTGTTGTTCTCAGTGAATATGATGGTTTTTATTATTTCAACAACAACAACAAAAAAGGTACTTTAAAGTAATACTTTGCTTGGCATGCTACTAAACTTTGTTCTTATGAAGGTGAAAACTCAATATTTGACATACTTTCCCAATGTTCCATATATTGATTTAAAATGCAATATGCCTGTAAAAATAACATAATATAACTTTTATTGAACACAGTTCATTCCCAGTCTTTATGGGCCTTGGCGAGAAATTGTCTCACTCACAAAAGTTATATTGCCATGCAGAATTTTTACCCCAGAGTTCTGATTTGGATAGATAGTGAAGAATACTATAAAGAAATGGAATCAAGACAAGATGAATGATGATTAGGTCCGCAGAATCTGATTTCTTCCTTCAAAATTTGAGAAGGGAAACAAAGTCAATGAGAAAAAAATTGCCAGCGAATTTTAACGTCCAAGAAATTTCTTTTAAATAAGTCAACTATAAGACATGGTTGCTTCCATGCACAGAATCACTAATCATGCCTTATCATGTACATATATTCATGGAAGAGCTCAGTTGCATTTGTACAATGCATTAATACTTGCAAAGTGCTTAACATCCATTATGTTATTTGATCCTCATAGCAATCCGGTGATCTACATGCTATTATTATTCCCATTATACAGATGAGAAAACTGAGGTTAAAAGACAAAATGACTATTGAGCAATATCTGAGGTGGGCTTCCCTGACCTTGCCTCCAGTGTTCTTTAAACTGGCCAACACTGACTTGGAACGATATGCAGTGATTTTTTATAATTCTTCTTTCCACTAATCTGGTAATCATTTTGAGGTTTGCTTTCACCAGACAGTAATCTGACTGCACACAGATAATTCTGAAATAATTATTACATTCATAATCAGTCATTTCTGACTTTTGAAATAAAATCAATTTCCTTTTCATATGGCATCATTTGCTGCCATAGCTTCCTGTATTTATTGACTCCTTCCCTTACATAAGTATTCATGAAATATAGGTACGAGGAACCTGGCATTAATTTCCTTGTCCTGAATAGCCATCCATATTTTCCAATATAGATGCCTTCCCTGCTCAATTTTCACTTTTACAGATAATCCAACTATATATTAATTTAGTTTTTTTTATAGGATATATCTCTAATTGTTCATCTTCTCCCATGGGTTTTGATGAATGAGCCATAGTTGTCATCATGGTTTGCTCATGATCATCACGAGCAAGGCAAAGCACAATTACCAATTTTACCATTAAACTATGTTTCCTTTTGCCTTTGGATACACAATTACACTGTTTGCATAGTCATCATTCACCTCTCTGAGGTGAATCTGCGAGGAATTCTTCCATTTACCTGTGACTTTGTTGAGTCTTTTGGTTTCTTTTGTAGTAGGAATGTCAATATGCATTTGATTTCCTCAATAGGGTGTCAAATTTGTGTTTGAGTACCTCTAGTAGGTGGCTAATATATTGACCAAAGATCCCATGAAGAAAACCAATAGTTACTTTTGTATGTAGATACTTGAAAACCTGTATAATGCTTAGCATGTTTTGCCCAGATTTCTCAAATAATCTACCATTCTTCCTAGAGAATAGAGAGAGTCATTCATCATCTGGTGATCAGTCACTTGGGCATGTGTGTATCCCTTCTTCAGATCATCAATCTTCAGACTTCAGACATAGTTTACTGACGGGACTTTTCTCAAAGCTCTTCCAATATGGTAGAGCACATCATAGCTAAGCATCTAAAATCACAGCCTCTGAGAACCCAGGGTTGCTGCCACTCCAGCTTGACATATCAAAATAGAACTTTAGAAGTCTTAGCAAAATAATAATAATAATTACAAAATAAAATAAAATAAAATAATTCAAGGTTTTGTCTGTGATCTTAACAGATTAAAATAATTAGCCAAAGAATAATCAGCCAGTTGGCAAATAAGTGTGAGATAATGAGAATACCTTTCTTCCCTGCCATATTATAGGGTATTGTAACAACACAACACACATTTTCTGCCAAGGGAAAATCTTCAGTGGGACCATTTCCTCCTAAACAGTATCTACCAATGCTCTTGAGATTTCTAGGAATTCTTTCAGCACAGCAGGCATAAATTTCAACAGTTATATTGCAATTCTAAAGTAATGCTTTGAGAAGAGCTGGCTGCTAGAAACAATAATTAGTCTAGTGAGATGTGAAGAGGAATAAGTCAAAGTGTGTTTAGGATGTTGAAGTGAAGTCACTGTATTTGCTAATAGGTAGATGGGGAAATTGCAGGGGGAGAATGCTGGGATGATTCAAACTAGGAGGTAAAATACCCATTAAAGGATTAGAGGCAAGGTCATAATCAGGACTAGATGTTGGGATATTGTACCCAGGGAGTTGCATAAATATATATGTAGCCCACACATGTGTAAGTAACAGATACAGAATCAAAGAACCACGGATTTAGAGCTGGGAGGACTGGTAAAGCCATAGAGTACATTCCCCTCTCTTTACAGATAGATATAGAAGTACATAGAGATAAAATGACATGCCTAGTATTGTAATGTAAGTGTCTATGGCCAGATTTGAGTCCAATTTTTCCTGACTCTAAGTCCAGTATCTTATCTATTGATGAGAAAGGGGCTTTCAGCTGTAGTCTTTGTATTCCCCAAAGGAGCAATGCTTACATATGCCAAAGCATGGTTTTGACCTGAGGAGTAATAGAGAAATACTGACCTCTATTTTCAGTTTCACTGTAGGAAATGGATGTTTGTGGTGGGATAAAGAAGAGGATCTTCCTGTAGCTTCCTAAAAGTAGGCAACATTGGTGGCTATACAGAGATAAGAAAAAGGGTTCTCATATATATAATTTCCCATAATTTTTCCATATTCTAATTTCTGGAGTCTATATATAAAGGAAAGTAAACTGAAAAAAAATATTCACAAAAAGGGAGGATTCTTTCTGAAAGACTGACAAAAAGAAATGGTAGATTGTGAGATACACAGAAATGGAGACAGATGTATGTATAAAACATACATACACACATATATCTGAACATGTCACTATTTCCTTTTCTCTACAACTCAAGTCAGACAGACAATATGATGGAGAGGAATATTGATTGATAAGAAATCAGGCATCTGGGTTCCAGTTCCATTCTCCCATGAACTAGCTTTCAGACCCTGAGCATGTTATAAAGCATAGAATCTGAGAGTTAGAAGGGATCTCGAGGGCCATATAGTTTAATACATACCTGAAAATATAATATCTTCTTTAATAAGTGGTCATTTTTATATCATATAAAGAACTTCAATGAGAAACAACTACCTAGCAAGTTTGCCTGTTCCTCTTGTAGTTAGCTCTAATAATGGGAATATTTTTCCCAAATTGAGGATATATTTTCCTCTAATTAACTTATAGCCACTGCTCATAGTTCTCCCTTATGGAGTCAAGTAGAACAAATCAAATCTCCCTTCTATGTGTCAGGTCTTTGAATACCTGAAGCTATCAAATGCCACCCCTGACCTGTCTACTCTCCAGTATAAATTCTCCTAGATTCTTCAATGAATTCTCATGCGACATAGACTCAGGACCTTTTAACATCCAGATTTTCCTCTCTGGACATGCTCCATAATAGCAATTTCTTTTCTACACTGCAAAATCACCCAACATTGAACATAAAGCTTCAGATGTAGTCTGACCAGGGTAAAAGATGTTGGATTATCATATTGTGGTTGAACTCCAAGCTAAGGGGTTGGAATTTCATAAATTTGGCATTTGTTTTGATGGCCTGGTGAAAGATATATCAGTGCATTTAAATTATAGGCAGTGCAATCAGTCAGAAAGTCTATAACAATAGACTAGATGACAGATGAGACCCTGGACCAGTTTAGTGATGTAATGGTAGTCAGGGCAGGACTTTTTTACTGTTCTCTTTTGGTATGCTAAAGCTATCAAGTGCCTTTACTGAGTCTCCCCTTCGTTTGAATGGGGCATGTAAAGTGGACTTCATTTTGTTTTTGAATGTTTCTTAGCACTTAAGGCAATCAGGAGTCATTGATCTGAAACTATGTACATGATGTGGTACTGGTGATTGAAGAACTTTTCCACACCCTTGTGCTAGTGACTGAAGAACTAACTTTCCCACACCCTAAATGGTAGGCCTCCAGCCCTCAGGTCGTGAACAATGTATATGTGCTGGAAGACTAGCATTTGATTTTGGGGGCACACTGATTGAAAAAATGTGGGTCACAAGGCTCTAGACAAGCCGTTGAAGCAGCGCCGCCCTCCCCATCCTGGGCTTTGAAAACCCAAATGTTGGTGCTTCTCTGGTAACTAGGTATTGCTACGGATAGACTTGTTTATGTCTGTTCTGTTTATATAATTTATGCTTATAATTTATGTTTGTATTCTCTCTGAAGTTCAGAGTGCTGGCTTTTTCCTCTGAACTAAGTGAATGATATATGTATGTTTAATTAAAGTAAGATTATTAACCCCTTAAAGTTGCTTTCCTTAGAAAAGCAGATGAAAGAACCTATGCTAGCAGCCCTTCTGTGTGCTGATGTTTTTGGTCTTACACCCCCACAA
The DNA here is from genome assembly GCF_011100635.1 of Trichosurus vulpecula. Taxonomy (NCBI): domain Eukaryota; kingdom Metazoa; phylum Chordata; class Mammalia; order Diprotodontia; family Phalangeridae; genus Trichosurus; species Trichosurus vulpecula. The sequence goes on along the minus strand of NC_050577.1, from coordinate 229,176,435 downwards.
CAGCTGCTAGTAATATTGTTGCTACAAGTGACAGTCTAAGTGAAGAAGAGTATAATTTTGTAGACTTAGAAATATTTTACAAGTACAATTGGACAGGAATTAACAACTGAGTAGAGAAAAGGGGTATGGAAGGAGAAAAAGCCAAAGATGATTATGAAGTCTGGACTTCAGTTCAGAGATGTAGTTTTTTTTTTTTTTCTTTTGTGGAGGCACTGATTTTCAGGTACTAGAGGGACACACAGATGAAAGTGTCTAGCAGACAGATGGCCATTTAGGACTTGAGGCTTAGGTGACTAATGAGCAAAAGAGTTGTTGATTTGGGGATTCTCTGCCTATAGATAAACGAAGCCATAAAATTGGATGAGATCATGGTATAGATGTTTGCTTTGCACACTGACATCCTTTTCAAATTGTATTTAATCATATTTTCACTCAACAATGAATCATATCACAGCTACTGGAAAACATTATTATGTACTATGCTAGTTTGAATTTTTAGGAGGCTTTTTATGAAAGAAAAAATATAATCTATGATTTCTGAAATGGCACTCTAAATTCTCATTCTATAGCTATGAGACTGAAAAATAGGATGATAACTTGATCTCACAGTGATGCAGAGTTTTTATTGTATTACTGTATTCTTGGGAATAGAGTTCAGCATGTTTTATTTCTATTCAGATAGCCTCCAGTACATAAATAAATATATACACCCACATATACACATATGTGTATGTGTGTGGGGAGGGTGTAAGCATTTACATAATGCTTATTATGTGTTAGGCACCGTGCTAAGCACTTTTACAAATATTATGTCATTTTATTATCACAACAACCGCACAAGTAGGTGTTATTGCCCTGATTTTACAGTTGAGAAAACAAAGGCAAACAGAGGTTAAATGACTTGCCCAGGGTCTCACAGCTGATGTGAACTCAGAACTTCATGGTCTAAGGTCCAGTATTGTATTCACTGTTCCACCAGTTGCCTTCGAATGTATTATAGACAGACAGATATGTGTGTGCATATTTGTATATGCATGTACAGTATATGACTATATAACATAAAACATATATAGAACATACATATGGAAATTTTGCATATATATATATATATATAAACAAGATATACATACACATAAATGCGTATATAGAGATAAGTGTGTGGAGATATACACACATATATAATATACATAAATCCTTTTTTTTAATCTATAGAGGTCAGAGTAGCAGCAAATGTTTTGGCTGGCATTAGGATATGAGAGGACAGTTCAGTATCTTTTTTTTTTCTTTGTACATGGAAAAGTCCCATTTAAATATGCAAATTAATTTCAAAAACACTGAAATGCTACTGGTAATGAGAAGAAGGAATGTAAAATCATATGATCATAGATTTAGGGCTGAAAGGAACCTTAGAAGCCAGTGAGTCTAGCAGCCCTTCGTCTTCCATTTTACAAATGAGAAAATTATGATTTATTAAGCGATGTTAATGTTAAGCGATTTGCTCAGGGCCATACAATTAGTGACAGGATTCGAAAGGCAGGATTTAAGCATAGTTCTTCCTGATTCCAGTTCCAAATCTCTATTATTTCAATAATATCCATAACTCTTTCCCCCATCAATAACCTCAAACTGGGATTTCAACAATATACAAGACTTTCATTGTGGAAACTTCCATTATTAACAGAAATAAGTCAATCCTTTGTGCCTTGTAATCTTAACAAAGTTTCCTGGAGATACTGAGAGGTTTAGAGATTTGCTTACTATTTTTTTTTATTGCTAGTATGTATCAAAGGCAGCACTTGAATCCAGACACCACTTTTTAATTCCAGGGCCAGTCCTTTACCAACTATGACACCCCAAAAGAAGTACAACATGAATGTTTTAGCTAGATTTTCTATTCCTCAGAAACAAACTTTCTCGATGGTCAATTATACTTTAGTAGAATCATGCTAAATTAGGTCTAGAAAGGCTCTCAGAGGTTATTTAGTATCATGCTTTCATTTTTTGTTGAGGAAACTGAGTCACAGAAAATGAAAGTGTCATGTCTAAGACAGCCCTGTTGTTTTGTTAGCAACAAAATTGTCGCTTTTCTTCAACTCCTGGCACTATATCAAACTACTGTGCCTTAGTGATATTTGACCAAAAGCCTATCATCATCTCTTAAAATGACTCCTATCCAGAGAATGACTTTCCAGTTTTAGATAAAACAATTATAACTGTTGCCTCCAAAACTCCTATTGTGCTTTTACTATGTGATAGGACTTGAGACACAAAAAATTTTTTACTTAATCTACAGCTGGCATACATTCAGTAACTAGATTATCCAAACCCTTCACTCCTCAAATTGCCCACTGATCCAAAACAGAATCCAATCAATATTTTGACCTTTATTTATAAGGGCTTAAATGATGTGGAACCTTTATATACCAGAAAGGAACAAAGACTTGCAATCGAGTATACTCTGTACAGCTGGCTCTAAGAAACTAACTCCCTCCAGATTTAACTCAGTCCAAAATGGAGGAGAGCTGGCTTAGTCAAATGTCATGAGCTGGGAAATTCTTTGGAAGCAAGAAAGCCTAGGAACTAGACTGTGAAGCAGTTCTTAAACCACCCTGTTCAGTGAACATCAATAGCTCGTTTCCAGCTTCTAGTAAGTTTTATCACAGAAGACTGAATTATTTATATTCATCTTCTCTCTATGTCACTCTCCCTCCCTCCCTCTTTTCCTGTCCCTTTACTTCTTTTGCTCTCTCTCCTTCTTCTCTCCCTCACTGTCCCCTCTCTTCTCTCTCCACATTTGAGCTCAGATCTTCTTAAGTCCGATGAGATATAGTAGATAGAGCATTGGGTATAGAGCCAGAAAGACCTGGTTTCGAATCTCATCTCTGACATTTACTAGCTATGTGGTCCTGACAAAACACTTCAAGTCACTTATTCTCTCAGTCTCAGTTTACTCATCTGTAAGTTTGAGAAAATTATAACACTTTAAAGGGTTGTTGTGAGGATCAAGGGAGATAACAATATTAAAAGTGTTTTTTCAAATCCTATAGTTACACAAAAACACATGCACAAACACACACATACAAATGCCTGATTTACATATCTAGGTAACATATATGTAACATTAGACAAGTTATATATACAGATACATATTGTGTTTGTTCTTTGTTCTCAAAGAGGGCCATGACATGAGGGAAATGATGACATGACTTACAATGGACTTTGATTTTAGTGAGGGAGGGCTGTGCAAGGTCACCAGCCTCACTCTCTCCGCCAGAGCCATCTAGGTCCAGTGGCCAGATATTTATTAGTATAATTGGAGATACATTGGGAGACTAAGACCAGGTTCTCACTTTGCAAGAGGTAATGCCCATTCAGTGAATAGGCCCCTTTAATAATAATAATAATAATAATAATAATAAATCAAACTGGGAGGGAAAGAACCTCAGGGTTCCTGGTCAAAGAGAAGCAGTTATTATTTAGTATTTACACTCACTCTGTGCTAGGAGGGCAGGGACCGATTTTTCAATCTAGGAGCTCCAGAGTGAATTGGGTTTAAGGCTTGGTCTTTGAGAAATCTAGCCAGCAAACCCAAGGTTAACTAAGGGGAAATGTACCTTCCTTTGAGCATAGCACCCTCAGGTGAAGTGAACTGTTTCTTTTTGGCCAGGAATCCTGAGGGTCTTCCCCTCCCAGGTTGATTTTTTTTTATTAAAGGGGCCATCCCTTGATTAACTTCTTAAAGAGGCCTATTCACTGAATGGGTGTTACCTCACTCAAACCAAGAACCTGAAAAGACCTTAGCCTGAAAGGGCCAGGGTCTCCCAATGCATCCTGGGCCATCTCCAATTGTCCTCGTGAATATCAGGCCACTGGACCCAGATGGCTCTGGAGGACAAAGTGAGACTGGTGACCTCCCTCACTCAAATCAAGGTCAACTGCAAGTCATGTCATAATTTCCCTGATGTCATGGTCCTCTTCAGGAATTAAGGACAAACACAACCTGTGAGTAGTCTCTCCTCTACTCCTCTTCTCTTCTCTCCTCTTCTCTCTTCTCCTCTCCTCCCCTCACCTCACCTCTCCTCACCCCTCCTTCCCTGTCCTCACCTCTCCTCACAGATGCATATATTAAACAGGTTTTATATACATATATATTTATATATATACATATATAATGCATGCTAATAAGTATATGTGTATAATGTGTGTATATGTGTGCATTTTATATGTGCGTATCAATATCAAAAGGCATATACTTAACTAGTTAGTCAACTAACATGTATTAAATACCTACTATGTGTTTATGAGGTGCTGTGCTAAGCCCTAGGGATATTAAGTAAAGCAACAACCAGTCATCTCAAAAAAAAAATCACAATCTAAGTTAGCATCAAGGGGAAATTTGAATTGTGGGGCTCTAATTCCAAAGGGGTTCCATCCATCCCCATATCACCCTGGGGTGGCAGGATAGCCATGTAGATAGAGCACTGGATTTGTAGTAAGGAAGAACTAGATTTTAATTCAGTCTTATACACTTACAACATATGTGACCCTAGGCAAGTCACTTCACCTTGAGCTTCACTTTCCTCTTGTATAAAATGTACAGAAGGGGTGATTGCCATGTGGAATGAATATGAATACACACACATGTATATATGTATGTATGTTTATATATGTGTGCATGTGTGTGTGTATATGTGTCTGTAAATCAGAAAGCACTATATTTTTCTTCACCTAAGTCTCTGGTCCTAGGAAATAAAATCAAGAGAAATGGCACAATTTAAAATAAGAAATAAGGATATATGGTGAAACAATCTCACAGGCCTGTGAGCAAAAAACAAAACAAAACTTTATATACAACAAGGACTTTATAAGCACACAAATACCTCCTTCCTCATTCCTGTGGATAGTCATCTTCACTCAGACAGGAAAAATGTGGCACTTAATTTATTGACTATAAGTCAAAGAAAGAAATAAGCACACTGCTAGACAAGAATGAACCTAAGTTATTAAGGAAATCTACTTCATAGAGAAGTTCAACTTTGAATCAAATGGCATTCTTCAACTTATTTCAATCCCTCAAACATCCCTTATTACATCAGTATAGGCATGTCCCCTACCTAGGATCACAATCTCTCTATGTCTTAGAAGAAAGAGTCTATGACTTGCTATTGATGAAAACATTAAATATTTGCCAACTGTATTGGCAATCAAAATGGGCTCTTAGCACTTAATTCAACCAAGTGCCCTTGAAGAGTTTGGCCTTTATTTCCTTGATTAAATTAGGAGTCCTTGCCAACCTCCTTGCCTCAAGGGAAAGCCTTTACATGGGTTTGAGTGACATGTTTGTGACATCAGAGGCTTTTAGACCACGTGGTTTTAAGTCGCATTTTTGTGACAATTTTAGGTCACGTGGTCACCTTGACCCTGAAAAAGATGTAAAACCAGAGGTTGGTTTTCTCTTTTTCTGGAGCTCTGACCTGCAGCAGTAGTGACACATGTGACTCTGGGCCAGCTGTTGTTATGAGCTCCCTGGCTGAACTCAGATGTTGGTAACTATGAATTGTATTTGGCCTGTCTGTCAATGTTTGTAATTTGTTTGTATTTGTTCTGAAGTTCAGGGTGCTAGCTTTTTCTCCTAAAGTAAGCGAATGATATTTGTATGCTGGATTGAAGTAAGATTGTTAACTCCTTAACACTGCTTTCCTTAGTAAAGCATATCAAAAGAACCTGGGCTTGCAGCGTTCTGTGAGCTGGTTGTTGGTTTTACACCCCCACAGCCGCTGCTAGCTGGATTGTTGAAACACCAACTCACTTACTTTAGTGAAATCTGATTCAAAGTCTGAGATCTTATCTTTTGACATTTTATTCATTGGTTTCTATTGTTTGTTCTACTTCTCTCCACTTGGCATCTGCTGCCTCACCATCTGGTTTCCACAGAGCAAGATGTCCCCTCTCAATATCACTCTTAACTCACCACTATGATTCTAACTCAAGCCTTGATTGATGCTACCTTCCTCAGCCTTCTCTACCCTCTGTTTGAAGGGCAGAGAACCAGCCTCTGCTCCCAATGCCTTCTTTATATAGAACAGAAACTGGACTCTCAGATCCCTTTGCATTTGCTGTCCTGACTAGTTTCAGTAGCACCACCACCCCTCCTTTCCTATCTCCTTTTGTGTTTTTTTTTTCTTTTGGAGTATAAGTTCCCTGAGGTCAGGACTGTCTTTTTTATTAATTGTATTCCCAGTGTTAATCATAGTGCCTGGCACTAGCACATCATAGGTACTTAATACATTTTTATTGGATTGGATTATATTTTTGTTGGTTGTCATACTAGTGCTTGAATGGTACAATGTTCTCCTGATGAGGAAACACATTCCATCACTGCAGATCAGCACTTGCTTTGTGATTTGTCGCCTTAGAGAGTTGCATGGGACTCTGAGTTAAGTACCTTGCCCAAGGTGATACAGTCAATATGTGTGAGAAGCAGAGCTCATATTCATGTTTTCTGACTCTAAGACTAAATCTCCATCAGTTAGAGTGTAAATGTCAAATTTAGTCAGGTGGTACACATGGAATTTTCCTCTACAAACCCAACATAAATGGTCATGCTGTAGCATTGCAAAGTTGCAACATTTAGACCAGTAGACCAGCTCTGCAATGTCTGTAGCAATGAGTGATTCACCAGGCTTATAATTATGAGTTAAATTAAAATAAATGAAAAAAATTGATGGTGTCGAAGAGATAAACCAACAATCTTACAAGTTCATTCAAGCTCTTAATATAAGAAACATGGGTGATGAGATATTTTACCCCAAAATGTGTTAGTGCCCAGCCAACAGCATGTTTCATAGGGTCATGGATGAAGAGCTAGAAAACACATTGGGGATCATCTCTACAACTGAAGCCAAGAGCAGAAGGGCCTTCCCATGGTCAATCAGGTCTTATAATCAAGGTCCTCCAACTTATTTGTTTGAACTCAAATGTTTTTTAACCTCTTTAGGCCTGACGTTAGTACTTTGTAAAATGAGGGTCCTGGACTAGATGACTTTAAATGCCTTTCATCTCTAAATCTGAGATAAAGCAAAGCTGCTCTGTATAAAGATTCATCATTACCATTGAATAAATATTTCAATAATAGATCATCATAGATTTAGAGATGGAAGGGATCCTAAAGATCATTAAATACAATCTCCTCATTTTACAAATGAAGGAATCAAATGGAGAAGTCAAAAAACATTTAAGTGTTCACTACATGCTAGACATTGCTTAATATTGAGAACACAAATTCAAGAAAATAAGAAAATTCCTACCCTCAAGGAATTTATATTCTAATAGGGAAAGGCAATGCATACAGAATAACGGTAACCAGGGAAGAATGTTTTGGACTCTGAAACTGAGGGAATTATGTAAATGAGGCACATCAAGGTTTTGCGATTTGCTTATGGTTATATATAATAAATATCTCAGCCAATCTTCTGATTCCAAGTTCAGTGCTCTAGTCAATATCTTTTTCCTTCCTTTAGGATTGTAATGGAATAACTCTTTGGTTTCTCTAGCTCTAACAGAATGTGTGGTATATTGAGTATCAATAGCATATAAATTATAAGCAGGCCTTCACTCAATATGACTGTACTTCATTATTCTGTAAAATTTCATCTCTAGAGTAGCAAGAAAGATCAGGTATATTTGGACAGCCCTGATGGGGGCATTCTTGATGGGTATTTTGAAGTATCATAAAAGTATTATAAGATATTAAACCATACTCACTGTTAATGTGCTACAGTTAAAGAGAAAATATAGCTAATATATACAATAAAAAAGTAAATTCATGAGAGTTCAGTTGTGAAGAGTATATATATTTTGGGGTTTAAAGAAGTTTTATAATATTTCAATTTTGATTACATTTTACTTCTGAAACATAATTAAACCTATCTTCATTAAAAAAAAAAACTAATGCCAATCTAATGAATGCTAGAGGTCACTATTCTGGATTCAGTGCTCCCATATTTGCTCTAGTTGCCAAGCCCTTGAGACTTGAGCCTTCTGGCCATCTGCTTGTGTGCCTGTGGTGCCAAGTGTGTTAATCACAAGGTGAGCCTATTGTCTTTGCTATGTGGCCAGACCAGTGTGTTTCATGTGATAAAGAATCTAATAGTTATGACTTCTGACTTTTTTTAAAGTTTCTCCATTGTACACCAGAGACATTTTACTCATGGTTCTTTCTATTCAATATTGGATGGCCATAAACATTTGTTCTTTGTATTCCCAAATATACTCCAAGTCATTCAATCTTACTTTCTCTGTTTCTGAATCATCATTATAGTGTACTCAAATAACTGAAAAATTATCAGAACAGAACATGAATTCAAATATGTATGTCCTAGTAAATGTTTAACAACAGGTTTGGGGGGATTGTGGTTGGGTGTTGTGTGTGTACAATATATTTGGAAGTTTGATCTGAATTATTAACATTTTCTTCATCACTTTCTTAAATCTAGTTGATCAACTAAATGATAAATCAAGCCTGTATTTGTAGCATTTGCTGTTTTCCGAGTTCCAAATGTTCACACTAAAAATATAGCAATCAACTCCCATGAGCAAATACAAGCTAGCTCCTTTACACCCCCTGAAAATCCTTGCCCCTCTACTTACCATCTGTCTGACCTTGTGCAAATCACAATCTCTTTGGGTCTTATTATCTTCATCTACAGAATAAGGGTGTGAGGCTAGCTAATTTCTAGGATTCCTTCTAATTCCAGTGAAATCTTTAGAGATCTGTCAGGCATTCTGTGTGTGGACCCAGACAAGCTCCATGTCCCTCATAGAGCCTAAATTCATTGTCTTTGAAAAGCAGTTCATGGGATGGCATACTTATTAAAATACCTCCAGAATATTTTTTTCTCTCTAGTCCTCAGTTTCTAAACCTGTAAAAAAGGAAGGATATTTATTAAACTGAGGAACCTCTCAGATATCTTTTTTTTATTCTAAATCTACGATCCTGTTATCATTATGATATTTATAAATATTAAAAATACAGAGAGCATTTGGACATTTTAATAATAAAAGTTTATAATTTTAGTCATTGCCATTTCATATAAATAATTTATGTATAGAAAAGATATACTCCTATCTAAAAATTCTTGATTCCTTTTCTAAGGTCTTGAGGTTAGCTGTACTAGCCTAAAGGAACTATGAGATCTGACATACTGAAAAAAAAATGCATATTTTTGTTGACACTTTCCCTGTCTTCTATATCCCAATTAAAGATCTAGGCAATTAGCAATTAGCGAAATGTTGCAAAAGACCTCCAAGGCAGTTAAGTAAGAGCAGAACAAGTCACATCTTTACAAATGAGGAAGGCTAGTACAAAAAAAAATTACTCTTGCAGGAATTTGGAGAAGCTCTGTAATCAGTGGGGAAGATAGCTTATTTGGAGAGATGGTGTGAAATGGCTTTCTTAACCCAATTTCCTCAACGGTTTCCCTGTGAATAGATTATCTTTAATTCATCCTAGGGAAGAAACCAAGATAATAAAGGTAACTCTTTAGGCCCTAATAACTATTGCCCCTTTATATTAGAAATAACCATATGAGTCCAGATAAGAACTAGGAATAAAAAGCAAAAGCTTATGAATTTCTAAAAGCAATTTCAGAGTAATCCAAAACATCTTGTGGGAGTTTGGCTGGAACCATAAGATGAAATTGGCCCAGAGATTGTAGGTGGCAATTGTAGGCTATAATTAGAAACAAGACCAAGCCTTGGAAGTGAATGAATCAGTTCAGATCTGATAACTGGGAATCAATCCAACTACCATTTAAGCCTATCTTCCTTTTGCTCAATACTCTAAGTAGGCAGCCAACAAGAGCACCTTTATTAATTATTAGAGGATAGCAATTAAACTACTCTTCACCTTTCCATTGCCCTCTTCGGGCTCCCTTTTTATCTTCACATCATTTAGTAAGTCATTTACAATGAATCACATCAGTAAGAATTCTTTTAAGGATGATTCCAAACTGGAGGAAGCAGGGGCTGTATAGAAGAGTTAGAGATGACAAGGAAGGAAAAAAAAGTATCACTGAAAAATGGACCTAATCAAAATGTTTGATTCTTAGGGGTTTGATATCACAGATTAGGAGTTCCATGTGGAAAGTGATGTGATCAGACATCTAGTACAACTGCCACTTGAAAAAGAATCCTTTACCTATGAAATTACAGGACAGAAAAATGCATACATATATGTAAAAAGACATGTAAATACTATAAAATTATTATTATTATTATTATTATTATTTCACAATCACCTTAATATAAAATGTTAACATAAATGGAAGTGAGTCATTTAATCTTTCTTTGACCCAGTTTCCACGTATACAAAATGATTAAGACTCATCTCTTGAATCATATGTTGAAAGGCAGATTTGATAAAAATTCTGCCCTCCCAAGTGCTACTAAAACAAGATTAAAACTTAATTGGGAAATACTTAACAAAATAAATCAAAATATAATATAATTAATGTTAATTTGTGGTTTTCAACATCATGTGACCCCCAGGGGTCCATTTCTATTTGAGTTTTACAACACTGTATTTAAAAAAAAAAGATCACATTCATAAAACATGTGAAACGTGGTGTGGTGATGTGGGTAGAGTACTGGGCTCAGAGTTGAGAAGACATGGCTGACAGTAAGACTTACATACATACATTCATAATACATACATACACACATATATGTGTACATGTATATTCACATATACAATATGCCTATTCACTATAATATTTATTTTCATTTATATTCTCCTCTCTTCTCACAATGCTGCCACTTTGGAAAGGGCCCTCATCATCTCATGCCTAGATTATGGAAATAACCTATTGGTTGGTCTCTCAGATTCAAATATCTACCACTTCAGTCCGTCTTCCACTCTGTTGTTAACTTGATCTTCTTAAAACACAGATATCTCTCTCTCTGTGTCTCTCTTCCCCCCCCACCCCCGCCGTCTCTTCTGTCTCTTCCCTCTTCATTTCTTTGTCTCTGTCTCTCTGTCTCTGTCTGTCTCTCAGGATCAAATATAAAATCCTTTTTTTCTCTTAAAGCCCTTTATTATTTGGCTCCTTTTTACTTTTCCAGTCTTATTATATCTCCCTCTTCAATGTGTTTCATAATCTAGTTACAATGTTCCCCTTGTTATCCTGTTCCTGGCACATAGTAAGTGCTTAATAAAGATTTATTGATTGACTGTTCCTTACACAAGACACTCCAAGTCCAGATACAGTGCATTTCCACTATTACCCATGCCTGGAGTTACCTCCCTGTTCACTTTTACCTCCTGATTTCTTCAAGTCCTTGCTAAACTCCCACCTCCCATAAAAAGTAGTAGTGTCTTCACTTTGCTGATTAGCTCCACCTGACCATATATGTGTGTGTGTGTGTGTGTGTGTGTGTGTGTGTGTGCTTGTGTATATATGTGTATGTATATGTATATGTGTATGTGTGTATATATACATATACACATATGTGTGTATGTGTGTGTATATCTTGTCTGTATATAATTGTTTGCATATTTTCTCTCTCATTAGACTACAATCTCCTTGAGAGCAGGGTCCGTTTTTTCCCTCCCATTTTTTCAAGCACAGTGCCAGACACACATGGTGCACCAAAGTTCTTATTAACTTGACTTATTATCTTTATTACCAAGTTACCTTAAGAGAAAATGCCATCAATTGGATTCAGATGGTCTCTGTTCTGTTTATAGGATATATCAATTTTTATTCATTATTGCAATTGTTTTTGGTGTCATTTTTAGTCATAAACCAAGTTTGAATGCTGATTCAGGAATGGAATTTATTTTCCTCCAAATATAATTCCTGAATATGATTGTAATCACATTTAGGAGTTTTAATATTAGCTCACCAGCTAACTGACTACATTAAACTTCCATGGCTTATGCTACAGAAAGTGGAATCTAAAAATCTCCTTCAGAAATCCGTTAGACCTCAATCAAAACTTCCAGTGGTATAAAACAGAATGTATTTCTCAAACTTTCCCTCATTTCCATTTCTGCTGCCACCACCTTAGCTCAGGCTATTATCACCTTATGCTTGAATTAGTATTACAATAGCCTTTTACAACTTGGCTCTCCAACACCCCTAATCCTATCCTTCTTACCCTGACAGATTCATCTTCTTAAAACACTTTAATCTAGACTTTGAATGCCAATCCTTTGTAGAATAAATCTCAGACTCCTTAGCCTAGCATTCTAGGCCTTATATACTCTGCCTGGAATCTTATTTTTCAAAATTATCTTAAACTATATCCCTAGATGAAACTTTTGGACCAATCAAGCCATTAATTCTATATTCCTATTCTGAGCCCTTCAGTTCTTTGACAATTACATATCCTTCATTTCAAATCCTTCCTTCTCCACGGTGCCTTTCTTCACCATCTCTCCTCAAATTAGTCTTCTTGTGAAACTGTAAAACATTTATTTCTTGTTCCATTTATTTCAAACACATTGCATATTAGGACTCACTGTACTTGGCCTCGAATTCTCTCCAAAAGTACAGGTATTCTCTCCTAACTCTGAATGTATGATCTTATAATGCTATAATATTTTACTTTGAGTTTTCTTTGTATATGTTTATAACCTATTAATCAATCTACAAATACTTAAGTACCTACTATGTTCCAGATACTGAGTAATAGGCATTGGAGATACAGAGACAAAAATGAAATAGTTTCTACCCTCTAGAATTTTACAGGTAACATGTGTAGATACATAATATACAAAAAATAAATACATCAAGTCAACAAGCATTCAGTAAATGATAACCAGGTGTCAGACACTGTGCTAAGTACTGGGAATACAAGTACAAGCAGAAAGTTCCACTCACAAGGGAATTATCGTAGAAGAAAGGCATTACCATATGGGGGGATTAGGAACAGAATCACATAGTATGTGGCACTTGAGCTGAATTTTGAAAGAAACTAGAGATTTATTAGGTTTCATGTACAGAAAAAGCTAGTACAAAGTCAAAGAAATTGGTGATTAATTGCTCTGTAAGGGGACTAGGAAGGCATTTTTGACGAGACCAGAGATTGTATGAAGGGGACTAATGTTTTATGAAGCCAGAAATAATATATTGGGATGATGTAAAGATATGTGTTTTCAACTGGCAAACAGAGACATAATAACATAACAAATGCCTAATAAAGACTTAATAAAGGGATAAAGCCAAGATAACAGTAAAGAAAGTACTCAACTGAGCTCTCCCAACATTCGCCTCCAAACAATATTAAAATAATGACTTAAAACAAATTCTGGAGTGGCAGAGCCATCAAAAGGTCAGAGTAAGACATTCTTCCAGCCCAAGACAACATAGGAGGTCCAAGAGAGAAAAGTTGTGGAGGCTGGCCCATAGTTCATGTAGATGAAACATCAGTGGTAAAAAAAAGAAAAAGCAGCAACAGCTTCAGGAGCTCTCAAGCTAGAGACAGTAAAGTGACTAAGCAACTGGTCAGAAAGGGATTACAAGTTAGTCCTGTGCTAGCACTGGATGCAGAATGAGATGCTGTTTGGCAACTCCATTGTTTCTACCCACTTTTGAATCATAGTTCAAGACCAGAGAAGAGAACTTTTGGTCAAGAGAGAGTGGAAATCCTAAAGAACAATATCACTCCTCAGTTTTTTTTTAACATATTACTTTTCACCCTTACTCTTTGTTACTCTGATTCTTCATTTTCCTTCTTTTAAATTAGCCATCCTACTCCACCCACCCCATCTTCATTTATATTTTCTGTTCCATTTGAAGAAGTTGTGCTTTTTGGGAGAAATGTTAAACTAATATCCTCACCCTCCAAATCTCAGGGACTACCTTCTTCACAAAGGCTAAATTAAACATAATCTTTCTCTGCCTTGTGAGTTACATTTTTAAATTTCAAAATTCCTTTTGCTGAGTCTCTCTTTTTTGCCCACCACCTACAGTATGCAGTATACTATAATTATCCCTCTATATTTCATATCTTCAGCTCTTCCATCTCTGATATTCTATAGGTCCATGAATTATTTGAAAGTCATATTGCCTGTTGACTTTTTTATATCCAATATCCATAAGAGTGCTTTGTATATGTCAAAAGCCTAATAAATATTTGAAATATTAAAAAATCCATGTAACAATCCAAGTAACCATAAATGAGTCAGTGGAAGAACTATTTTGGAGTATTGTGAGGGGAACTCTTCTTGGTGCAAATTAAATTAAGTCACAAAGGTGGTTGTTTAACTTATTCTCCATCTCCACACTCCCAACCCCAGTAGATTATTTATTTTATTTTATTTTTGTATTATTTTTGGAGGGAGGAAGGCAGGGCAATTGAGGTTAAGTGATATATATATATATATATATATATATATATATATATACATATATATAATTTTTTAGAGCAAGACATTATTCATGTTTATCTTCATATCACCACTGCCTTATGCTAAGCAGGACTTTGACTGTTGGTCCAATTGCATGGGATTTATTTATTAATAATCTTTATTTTTAAAGTAATTTTTAAGCACTGTCATAAAGGTCTTCCATTGATTACATTTTTAAAACTGAATCTTCAAATTGTCCCTACAGATGCATGATCTGCATTTTTAAAAGATCAGCTGGCATTTTAAAAGATCAATTTGGTATTGTGAGGTCGAATGGCATGTATATATCACTTTATAAATAACTCTAAATACAACTAAAATTATCTCTTTTCATCTCTTCATCTAGGGAAATACATTGGAAATAATTAAAAACATGGGCAACAGCTGACAATTCTTTTCAGTTTCTGACATACTTTATTATGCAATTTACATTGGAAATGTCCTTGCTTCCAACCCACATATAGAAAAATATTTATAGCAGCTGTTTTTGTGGTGGCCAAGAACTGTAAAATGAGGGGATGCCCATCAATTGGGAAACTGCTGAACTGTTGTGGTATATGAATGTAATGGAATACTGTTGTGCTATAAGAAATAATGAACAGGCAGGCTGCAGAAAAACCTGAAAAGACGTGTATGAACTGATGCTGAGTGAAGTGAGCAGAACCAGAACAGTGTACACAGTAACAACCACAGTGTGCGATGACTGACTTTGATAGACTTAGCTCTCCTCAGTAGTGCAAGGACCTGAAACAATTCCAAAAGACACATGATGGAAAATGCCCTCCAAATCCAGAAAAAGAAATGTGGAATCTGAATGCAGATCAAATCAAACCATTTCATTTTTTGTTTTGTTTTATATTTTTCTTTCTCATGGTTACTACCATTCATTTGAATTCTTCTATACAACATGACTAATATGTTTAATAGGAATGTTTATGTAGAGCCTATATAGGATTGCATAATGTCTTGGGGAGGGGGAGAAGGAGGGGAAAGAGGGGGAGAAAATTTAAAACTTATGGAAGTAAAGGTTGGAAAACTAAAAATAAATAAACTTAAAAAAAAGAAAATGCCCTTGCTTCCAATCTACAGTGAGAAAGAAAGCCGAGATTCTAGTAGCAATAATTGTGACTTTAAAGTTATCTTGTTAGGGGCAAAGAGATTTTATGGTATTCATCACAATAAAATTTCCATTTTTTTCTTGTGGGTTTCCAACTTAAGCTGGTCATTTAATTGGCTGTCATTGTGAATTGAATGCTTGACTGTAGTTAACAATAAAAATCAGAGTAGGTTTCTCATGCTGTAGAGTTCACCCATCCAATATTCACAGTTTGTAAGCAATCAAATCATTAACTGCACACTTAATAATTTGCATAAACGTGACAGAGAAATGGGCTTTTTGAAGAGCATATTATTCTGTATATAAAATACAGCATTCTGTATTTTTCTCCAACTCCTCCTTCTAACTAACTATTCAAATTGTTAAGAAAAAAATAATTTGTGCTTTTAGTGTCTATTTTTAATGGACCTACTAAATACCTTCTTTTTTTCAAATTGAAGTTACTTTTTATTTAAATCCTGCTGATTTAGTAGTTGATCTGGTAGGGTTTTTTTTACATTTTTATTAGTGGAATAAAATAACTAATTATGAGATATTTGGTATATTTGGTTTTTAATGTCATCTTAAAATAGAATAAAGCATGCATGTTTGGGACCTTCTGTATTCATGATGTGTACTGGTTTATTTTCTGTCCTTTTGGAATGAAGCCTTTTAAAATCCTTAACTTCCTTCATAACTCAGCTCAGGCAAGATCACTTTTGTAAACATAGGCTCATAAGCTGTGGTTGGATCATTCTGGGACTCTCGTTCTCCTCAAATCATTTTGCTATATGTTTTTCTGGTTTAGGCATTCTAGGTCCACAACTGAATGTAATTTCCTTCAAGGAAAGTATGGCTTCATTTCCCCAGCACCTAGCATAGTATCTTGAACACAGTAGGGTCTTTCAAAAAAATTTTTAATTAAAATGAATCAGTCTAGCATAATTAGCACATATTAATCTTTGAACTTTAAGCATTTAAAAATGGAGTTGTTTATTTTTTAAGTCAAATAACACAAGGTGGCTATGAAACTTTGACTAATGGATAAAAGTCTGGGACTAGTGTAAGGGAGACGTGAGCCTGAATCCTGCCTCTGATGTTTACCAGCTGTGGGACTATGGGCAAGAACTTCAACTTCTCTTAGCCTCTCCATCTCAGAAATGGAAATGATAATGATACCCAGAGTACCAACCAGTCAGGGATGTTTTGAGGCTCAAATGAGATAATATAAAGTGCTTTGAAAGCTTCAAGGGCTATATAAACATCAGTAACTTTCATCCTTAACTGGCTCTTCCTATCTTTTTCAATGCTGTTCTAATAGGAATAGATATTAGCCAGCCTTTATTCCTCTGTGTTCTATAAATTAGTGCATGGGGGATAAAATAAATATAATTAGGTATTGTTGTGGAATTAAAACACTAGTATGTAAATTCATCTTCTACAGGCTCACTGAAAGTAGCCCCTGCACAATGCCAATAGCAGACAGGATAATGTGTATGTGTATATGCTTATGTTTATGTATGTGTGTGTGTGTGTATGTGTAATTTAGTTTCTACATGATTTTGATCTGCTATGTAAGATTTCTATATTTTTAAATTCCTTGGCTCACTTGGCTTGGAGATTATAAGCATTTGGCATGAAGTCATGTATTTAAAATATTCGTAATTATGCATTGGTATCATAATCTTACTCTCATCTTTTTTTAATAGGATTTATATAGAAATGGTCTTATTTGCTTTTCTACAATTATTCCTTTTTTTCTTTTTTTAAGATTTTTGAATTGGGAAAAATAACGGCTTGTTTATAATTGAATAAATATATTTGGATGTAATTACATCTTCTATCGGTTCACTGAAAACATTCTAAATACATCTCCAGTAGCAGATTAACACAAAGGTGTACCTTATTTTGTCCTCAAAAGAAAATGACCTCTGAGGCATAATAGGCATAACTAATTTGAAAGTTTTTCATTTCATTTTGGTTGGAGAATTTTGGATGGTAACATCTATTAAAGATACCTTCCTCATTTTTTAAAAACGAATCACTGCTACATACAAAGAAGGAAGGAAGGAAGCGTATAACACAACAGACAGTGTGCTATGAAATTTAAAATATTATCCCGTTTGTTCCTCACATTCTCCCTGGGATGAAAGTGTTATTATTAGCCTCATTTTACAAAAGAAAAAACTGAGGTAGGCAAAAGCTAAGTAACTTGGCCAGAATTACAAATATAGGAAGCAAATTTGAACAGAGTTCTTCCTAACTCTAAGACAAATGATCTTTTTATTGTTTCTCTTAGCTGACTACATAATTGTTGTGGGCAACAACTTAGTCTGTGACAATGGTCTGTTTCTAATATAGTTCATAGGTTGGATTCTATAAAACGTTTTGAAGTCTTTATTTATAGTATAAGTATCTGTCTTCAGTCAGTCTGTAAACAACAATGTGTCTATTCCAAAATTCTTGCAGCCAGGTCATATATTTCTACATATTCAATAACTACTGAATTCTTACAGCTTAGTCTGAGGTGTTGCACAAGTCTATTCATTTTTTTTTTTGCCTAATCTGTATTGATCACTAAATCAGAGATCTTTAAAATTAAACTTTCTCTAATTATTTTGACCTGGTTCTGAATTGTTAAACAATAGTTCCAGAACATTTCTCAATAACACAGCCATTTCTTTCATGTTTTTTTTGGTCAACATATGGTTGACTGAGTTCATGTGAATGTTACACCTTGAGGGACTTTTGATTTCCCTGTTGAATCTTTGGTGTTTTGTGGGATCCATTTGGACTTGAACAATTTTTAGTTATATTTGACAAGTCCAATGGCATGTACCTGTTAGAAACTTTCACTATTGCTTAGGGAAATATCTGCTTATTTGAAAAAAAAAAATTTGACCCGTTCATTACATTCTGTAAGAATGTGCATCAATCTTCTTATTCCCTTTTAGTGTGGAAGTCTTGATCTTCCTGCATTTATTTTAGTGTGATAAGCTTTATATTTTGTTAATTTCCTATATACATTTGCTAAAGAATTTTTCAAATCTACTATGGTCCATTTTGCCATTGCAAAGGCATACATTAAGACTGGTATTGTGTAGATGTCAACTATTTTAAATGTGTATTCAGCATTGACTGCAGAATACCCGTAAGTCTCTTAACATATTTAGCCCTAACCTTCTTGATATTGTTATATTTTATATTTCTGGATTGGAAGAAGGCAAAGCATTTGCAAGTATTGCCTTCATCCATTGGTTCATTATGAATTCCAGATAATAGAACTTGAAAGAGGGAGGGAAGAATTGGACAAGACTTTTTAAAGCATGGTGCAAAATATTTTGCAAATATTATCTCATTTAATTCTCATAATAATCCTGTGAGATAAGAATATTATTATCCCAATTTTTCAGTTTAAGAAATTGTGGCACACAAAGGACAAATGAATTGCCTAGGATCACACAAATAGTATGTTTCTGAGTCAGATTTTAACTCATTCTCGACTCCAGGCCCAGCATTCTACAAAGGAACATCATTCTCTCTGCTAGCCTTATAGCTAAGCTGCAACTATATGCAACTCATTTCTTTGAGTCTCTGAATCAGTTACATAGTAAGCAAGGCACTAATACTATCAGTAGGTTCATACTAGTTCTCCAACACTGTAAGAGTCCTGCCATGTCTTTACAATTATAGTAATGATCTCAAGGCAATTAAAGTCCCCACTTATCATCCCCTTGCCTTACATTCTCCTCCGCTGCCATTGCTCCCAAGTTCTCAAAGTGTAGACAATCATCTGGACTTCAAGGAGAAAATGATAATGATGGTGATGGTAGGAATGATTAGAGTTATCACTACTGCTACTTTAGCTGCTATTATTACATTAAGGATGAGAGAAATGATTATTTCTTTCTTATAGTAGTAATCATTTACTATTGGGGAGATACAGGATTTATTCCCTTCTACTTACTCATTCAGAAATCAACTCTTGTAGATTACTCAGAGAGCCTTCCCAAATGGGAAAACTTAGATCTGATCGAAAGGTAAAGAAATTCTAGTTTAGGTGCATTGATGAATTCCAGTTCATTGTGTTTTAGTCAGACAAGTCTGAGTGGAAGTAGATTCCCCCTTGTGTCTATATTGCCATAGATGGGGTGATATGCATATAAATAAATCTCTTTGACCAAGACTGAGTGATCAGAGTCACATCACCCAGACCCTCATTAGAATAAGCTCACCTCTCAATTATAAAATTCATTCTCTCATTACTTGTTAACCAATTAGACTTGATTTCCACCCTCAGGAACACCCACTCTTCCAAGGGCATATAAGCATTGAGTGGGTTCCATGAGGGGCCTTTGGTTTAGGACAGCCAAATGACCACCCTTTTATTAATTACTCACCAGGATAATTAATAAAATGATTAATTACCAAGAAACTATGTCTCTTGAATTTTTCATACATCACCAGAACTGGAGTGGCTTTGTTCCAATGAATATTTCAAGCATGCATTGACTACAAATTAAAAAAAAAGCATCTTCCCTCAAGCAGTTTATATTCTACTGAGAATATCTTAAATCGAACCGTGTACGATTTTTTCAAGACTTCACTGTTCACTTGTGTGTGCCTGTATGTATAACTTAAAAAAATGTACATAATCCAGAACTTCACAAAGCAAACACCTCTATAAGCTTAATTTTTGCCCTCACTGTGTATAAAGCTGTCACTGCTAATGTTTGTAAAAGGAGACGTGACTAACAAGAATTCAAATTGAATTGCTTTGGATGGAGAATTCCCAAAACTTCATCTCCTGGGATACCATCTTTCTGTCACTTCCATAAGCACAATACTGTCTCTCTTTTCTTTTTTTTCTTTTCATTTCTTTTAAACATTGATCACACCTAGCAGAGAGTTAATTTATGTCTGTGTGAGGAAGGATCCTTTTGATTCACTTACTAGTGGGAGCAAATTTCAACTGATACCAACCTCCTCATCAATCTCCATCTGTACTATCAACGGTTTATGTCAAAGATGGTGTGTGTGCAGTAGGAGTGGGGATGGGGGTTAGAAGTCCTTCTATAATTCATTCACTTATTATTCAGGCAATTAAAAAGAAGATTATAAACTCATCACAAATACTGTTCCCTTTGAGTGGTTTCACATTGCAGCTTATATTTAGTTGCACAGATCAGGAATGCATGAGACTGGACAGCTAGTGTAATTTCAGAGGGATTTAAAAAGGACTTAGCAAAGCCCACAAAAGTATTCATTTAGAAGTTTCATTTCTATAACTATTTTCACAATGCAGTTTTTCAATTTACCATCTTTGAACACCCTAATGGAATGGAAAAAAAAAAAAACTTAAGGCAATGGGAAGAAGAGTATGAAACCCACAATTTTGTTTGTCTTATTTAAAAAAAAATCTGTTACTACTTTCTAAAGGGCTTAGTGAAAAGCTTCTGGTACCTCCTTACAAAATGTTTATATTAGCAAAATAGAAGAATGAGAAACAGATTAGAGTTGGGGGGTGGGGTGGGAATACACAGAAGCAGAAACAAAGAAAGAAAAAAAACTGGATTGATGGAATCCACTTGGTTATATTCCAAAATGCCTTTCCTCCTCCATTAAGGGAAAAAAGGTGTTTTCAAGCTATTAATAAATGTGCTAAAAATCTCTAATGGTCATGTTTATAGTTTCAAAACAGAAAAATACAAATGCAAAATTGCTGTGGGTGTGGGGAAGAGTGTTATATACAATGGCTTCCAGTCAGCTGCTCCAGCACTGACTCCCTAGCCTGGCTCTTCTCACTTTCCTGTGATTTCTCTCTTCTCAATAGGGTGCAAATCCCTTAAAGACACAATAGTTTCACTTTTCATTCCATCCTAATTTCACTTCATTTGCTTAATTCTTTGATAAGGTGATGTGCAAATAACAAGAAAAAACCTAGGTACCCTTGGAACTTCAACCTCCTTCCTTCCTTCCAGCTACTGAAGCTCATATTTGAATAATGAATAGTCTTCCTTTCCTTCCAATTGGGCCATGGCCACACAGTGCACATCTCTACAAGGCAATGGGGAAGAGAGAATTCTGGAAAGCAAATGATATTTCAAGAGGCTTAAAGCTCCATCTGGTTGACACTACAGGTGTGTTGGTAAATTACCTTCACAATCCCCGGAATCCAAGGCTGTTAAGAGACCTTGAGAGGTCATTTGGTTTTATCACTCCCACTCCCAGGCAGGGACTACTCTATCCATGATAGCCAGAGGAAAGTTTAGCTGCTTCCTGGAAATTCATGCATCTTTACTGATGTCTCTTCCCTCCTTCCTTCCATCCCTCCCTTTCTCTAATTTCTTTCCCTTCTCCTTCCCCACCCCAACTCCTGAGTCCTATCATTTTCTATTTACATTGCCTAAGATTGCCAGCCTCCTTTACTACTTCAATTGCCTTATGCATTTAAAAATATTATTCTGAGAAAGTGACCAAAAAGTTTAAGACCGGTCTTAAATAATAATGAATATAATAATAATAACAATAAGTTCAGCTAGGTGACACAGTGGATAGAGCACTAGACCTAGAGTCAGGAAGATCTGAGTTCAAATCCAGCATCAGATATTTACTAGCATGGTGATTTTGGACAAGTCACTTAACTCTGTTTGCCTCAGTTTCTACTTCTATAACATGAGATGGAGAAGGAAATAGCAAACCACTTTAATATCTTTAACAAGAAACCCCAAATACTGTCTCAAAGAGTTGGAAACAAATGAAACGACTTAACAACATATCTATAAACAGATATACATATTGTTATCATGCTTCAATGTATGTACATCCTTTGAAAGTTTTCAAAGCACCTTGCATACAATATCTCATTTGATTCTCACAATAAATTAGTGAGCTTGTGGCTATTATTATCTCTATTATTTAGATGAGGAAATTGATGTTGATGGAGGTTAAATGACCTACCAGGATCACAGACCTAGTATGCTGGAGTACAAACTTACGTCTTTCTAAGTTCTGGTAGTGTATTAAAACCTCCTTTAAAGTTCAATTTGACATGCTAAGACATAATATTTCTCTCCTCTAAAAAAATCCTTTCCAGAGTTCCTTGTCTGAAGGTGGATTAGGTAAAGGACAAACAGACCTTTCTTAAGGAAATGCATTAAAGGTGATAACCTGACAACTCTTGTCATGATGACCCACTTATGGGTAGTGTCCCCTTTTTGTAGGTTAAGATATTGATCTTGTATTTGTTTTGTTTTTTGGAGGGAGGAAGGCAGGGCAACTGGGGTTAAGTGACTTGCCCAAGGTCACGCAGCTAGTAAGTGTGTCAAGTGTCTGTGGTTAGATTTGAACTCAGGTCCTTCTGACTCTAGGGCACATGGAGTAACTTGACCAGTTTTGATATATCTCTAAAACAGAATTGACTTGGATATTACATGGATTCTAAGTTAAGTATTTTATGTCTGGCAGACCTGCCTAAAACGCAGATTACATTGTATATGTGTGTGTATATACACACATATACATACATATGTATGTATGTATATGTGTGTGTGTACACACATATACATACATACATATTTATGTATATGTGTGTATATATACATATACATACATATGTACATACGTATATATCTTTTTTTTTTTACAAAGTCTAATCTCCTTCAAAGACAGATGAAGGAGATAAAATGTATAATAGAGGTATTGTGAGGCTCAAAGGAGATAATGGATATAAAGCATTTTGCAAACCTTAAATTACTATAAAGAGTAAATTATTATTATCATCATCATCATCATCCTACAGTTACTAGGCCTCCAGTCTGGTAATGATTTCTTTTCTCGAACTATCTATTGTACCCTTTCTGAGCTCAAGCAATGTTTATAGAACAACACAGGGTTATGCTGATACAGGTTTAACTAGTTTGGGTTTTTTTTTGAGGGGGAAGTATGCATATCTGTGATTAAGTTTAATTTGAATTATTGACACTTTCTTAAGTCTAGACAATTAAAAATAATAATTGGAGACTTGTAGCACCTGACAGTTTCTGAGATGTAAATATTTAGTGATGAAAAGTTAAAGATGGACTCATAAGCCTTAGAGCTATATATAGTTTGCCATGTAAGTATATGTAAAATAAACATAAATGAAATTAAATCAATTTCAGAAGGAGGCTCAGAAGGTATTGAGGTGGGGGGACAGAACGGTGTGGCAAAAAGACTTCAGTAGAAATTAGTACTTGAGCTGTGGGAAATAAGGAATTTAAGAAGCAGAAATAAGGAAGAAAGAAGCATCTTCCAGGCATGGAGGAGATTCAACACACAGGCTTAAAGATGAGAGATGGAATGCCCTGTCTAAGGCACAGTGTTATTACATTTAATTTCTCTCTAATAAAATCTGATCGTTGGTGTGAAAATAGTATGACAGTTTGATCACATTAAGAAAAATTAACTTTATTGAAATCATGAGACCACACCCTTCTAAGTGAATTCAGCAATAGTTCTATTACATTCTATTCCCATTCATAGATGGGAAGCCCTTTTAGACTATGAATTCTGAACAATATTTGTATTATGAAGTACAAATATAGTAACTTTATATACTTTAATTCTCACATACATACACTAATTCATATTTTCATAAGGCCTTAGGCTACTTTTAAAAAAAATTAAAAGTATTCCACTGCAATCGGCCATTGGCAAATTACTTCAGGCTATTCTTAGAAGGCCTTTCTAATAACTTACTGTCTCTGTCTTACATTCAGCATGCTTTTTTTCTGTAATCTAATCTTACTTTTTCCCAAAAGACAAGTGGGCTAAGCCTAAGGCAATCTCTATTTTCGTTCCAGATATTAAAAACATCTACCATTTTTCTTACTCATCCCATTCTTCCTTTTAGAATCTCATGACTGAGAAAGGAAAGCTGCCTTACATCAGACTTTCACCTGACACTGATTTCCAACTCTCAAGTATCATAGAAGCATTAATATGGTGATTTATATTTTCAATTAAATAAATTAAGCTCCTTCTAGTTTAGAGGTAGTTAGGTGCCTTGGTGGATAAAGCACTGGGCCCAGAGTTAGAAAGGCCAGAGTTGGAATCTGACCTCAGATACTAGCTATGTGACCCTGGGCAGGTCACCTAAGCCCTGCCTACATAAAACTGGAGAAGGAAATGGTAGACTACTCCAGTATCTTTACCAAGAAAAGCTCATGAACAGTTGGCCCATGGAATCATGAAAAGTTGCACATGATTGAATAATGAAAGTTTAGTTATGACATTCACTCTCTTTAGAAAGACCTGGCATGAGGGTGAAAGGTAGAAGAGGTCAGAAAACATGAAGAAGGAAGACAGTATCAGAAATGTGATATTTTTGACTCTGGTCTTTTTTTGGTAGCATAGAAGAAAGAGGTAGAAAGTAAAAAGGAGAAATATTGAAAAACAAACCCCTAGGAAGTAGAATCAAGCAACAAACATTTATTAAGTACTTACTTTGCATTGGGGACACAAAGTGAAAAAAGAAAGTCTCTCTCTCCACCAGAAACTTACAACAAGTCATTAGATCATGTAGTATAGTCGAAACTGCATTAGACTTGGGTTCAAATCTCCGGTAAGCTTCAGTGGTATGGTTGAGGATGTCATTTCCTCTCTAGGTCTCAATTTCCTCAACAATGAAAAGATAATTTGGCACTAGATTATTTCTAAGGTCTTCTTAGGATCTAAATCTGTGGTCCTATTACCCTTTAGAGAACTGAGGTAATATATATGATGGCTCTAGACTTGAGTAAATTATTCCGAAAATCCTACCAATTGTGATGGGATCAGTGAGGAACTATTGAACTATGATATAGTGCTCTTAGAGGTATCTAGGTGGCCCAGTGAACAAAGTGGACTTGGAGTTAGGAAGATCTAAGTTCAAATCTGTCCCAAACATTTAATACCTCTGTGAACAGTGGAATGTTATTTAGTCTCCTTCTGCATCTGTTTCTACAGCTGTAGAACGGGGCTCTTAATACCTACACTGAAGGGTTACTATGCAGATCAAATGAAATAGTATTTGGATAGCATTTATAAACCTTAAAGTGCTAGCTATTATTACATGGAGACTTTTTTTTTCTCATAGATTTGTATTGCTTGACTTTAATGTAATGAAGAGGGAGTACAGTGGTTTTATGATATAATTAAAAATGTGCTTTAGTTTCTGTTTACAATTTTGAACTGATAAAAAATATAGCAAGTAATTTAGAAATATGCACATACTTATTCATCATCCTAAGAAACATAAATGGAATTCAATGTGATGTGTAATAGACAATATGAAATTATGTAAATCAATGGACAATATTAATGAATTTAGGATATAAATAAATAATGTATTTGTATATGTGATGATATATAATATGAATTAATAATATTTAAATTGTATGATGTGATAAATATGATGTGAAAAATATATCCAATAAACATAGTTTTTAAGAAATAAAACAATAAATTGTATTATGTTAATACATGCAGCAGGAAATGCATATACCCTTTCTTCCTATGTCCTCTAAAATAGACAATTTAAGTTACACTCCTCCCCCCCAAAAAATCCTTTAATTCTGATTAATGATGCTTAGAGCAATGGTGGCATTATGTAAAACAAAGACCCAATTTATTTTATTATATGTCAAAAATTAATATTGGTGCAAGAGATAGCTCCAAATTCACTAACAAATGACCCATGAGATAATATTTTCTCTTTTACTAAATTTCTAAGTACTACAAATAAGTTATCTGTCATCCATTGTAATCTCATCATTCAATTTGTTTTCAACTATTTAGTCAAATATTATTGTTAATGTATAAACATATATATGTATGTACATATATCCATACATAATTATCTGGATGGAAATATAATTAGCTATTTAAGGATATGTAATAGAGAATTTTATTATTATTCAGGGATAAGTGAGAGAAAAAAAAAACTTGGTTCTTATATGCATGAAACTGATAGTACACTTAATAAATAAACAGGCATTCTTTCTAGAAGCAACAAAATTTAAGAATATCTCAAGGACCATAAATATGCCAAAAAAAGAAAAATATGCAATGCAAAGTTTTGTTTCGAAGAAAAATTATAAGATGAAAAATTTCATCAATTGATGCAGCTGGGTCTTCTAAGTGAAATGGTCTCTGCCCACCAGGTTACATTCAATGAAGTAATTGCATAATCATTTGTACAGACTTATTTTACTCCATGAAAGGCACAGATACTACACATTTAAAATTTCATCTTTATTTGATAAATAGTTAAAGAATATAAGAGGCAGTTTTCAAAGAATATAGAATAAAAAAATATTTATAGAGGCTCTTTTGTCAAAGCAAAGAACTGGAACATAAGGAAAGTCCATCAACTGGGAAATATCTGAACAAATTATTGATATGAATCTAACAGGATACTGTTATATGATAAAAATTATGAAAAGGACAATTTCAGTGAAACCTAGGAAGACTTCTGTGAAGAGATATGGAGGGAAGTGAGAACAAGAATAATTAATACAAAAATGACACTTTAAAACAAACAAAAACTTGAAAGATTAAGAATTCTGATCAATAAAATGATTCACCATGGTTCCAAAGCAATCATGATAAAATATGCTACCCCTGTCCTGAGAGAAGGGTGATGGCACCAAGGTGCAAATCGAGACATATGTTTTAAACACAGTCTATATGGGATTTATTTTGCTTGACTGTGTAGACTGTGTGTGTTTGTGATAAAGATTTTGTTTTTGTTTTATGTTTTTTAATGGTGTGGAGTTTGAGGAAGAGCAATTGATATATGTTAATCTAAAAATGAAATTTAATTTTTAAAATTGTCAAAACAATTTAATTGACTGAAAGAACTTTGGATAGTGAGAAAAATTAAGACAAAAATAAATATTAGAGATTTTAAATTCTAATCTGCACACTTTTTTTCTTATAATAAGATCACAGCTGACTTGATCATAGTTTTAGTGCTGGACTTTAAAGATCATCCAACCTAGTCCTTCGTTTTCCAGAAGAAGAAACTCAGATCCAGACAGATTAAGTGAACTTCCCAAGATCACAGAAATACTAAGTGACAAAGGCAGGATTTGAACCTAAATCTTGAGAGCCCAAATCCAGTGTTTTCCCACTCTAGTATAATTGACTCTTCTTTTATTGTATTTACTGATTACAAGTTAATTTTCAAAGTAAATATTGATTGTTCATAATATCTGAGGGGGAAAAACACTTGGACAAAACTGAATTCTTTATTTATCTTCTATTCATAGCCAAGTCAACTGTCTTTTGACTCAACAAGTTCATGTAAGAGTTTGTATCTTCCTTGTCTTGAACCATACATATATCCATTTAAAAAAATAAACATACACATATGTGTAACGGCATCTACTCTTGCCAAATCTGCACACCAAACATAAAAGATGGATTCAAATGGATTCAGTTGTATTTATGGTTCCATACTAATTGTTATTGAACTCTAATGCCAAAATGAAATACATTTGTTCTTATTAGAATTTTAACAGTACTACAAAAAAGTCAAAGAACCATATTTAAAGAATGATACCTGCAATGAAAAGAGTTCTCAATCTGGAGTCTGATGCTCACTACCTTTGTGACTTTGGCAAGTCACTTAATGTCTCTAGTCTTGAGATTCCTCATATAGAAAGTACAATGGTTGGATGAGATGGCTTCTGAGATCCCTTACAAATCTAGATGTATGATTTGATGACCCTTTTCCAATGAGTCACTTTCCTTCACTGGACTTCAGTTTCCCCATTGGTAAAGTGAGACAGTTGGACTAATTGTTCTCTGAAGTCACTCCAAGGTTTAAACTATAATTCAGTGATTAGATATGGTAAATAACGGGATGATAAAATCATGGAAAATGTTGTTCTTGCCTGCCTATGTAAAACAAACAATCAAACAAACAAATGATCAGTGTCTCTTTCCCAGAAGGTTATTGCATTTCCCAGAGTTATGTTTGGATATTTGCTTATTTTATAGCCTTCTCAGGAGATATCCCTTATTCGTGCCATTTATTTGGAAACCTCAGAAGTGCACTGATCATCATTTGTTTTTCTCAGAGATCCCCTTATTACTAATAAACATTATTTAACCTTCTATCGCGTTAGTCGATGACAAACAAAGCTCTCAGGCTCTAGGCTTTATTCTAGCATTTTCTACTATTCTGGCAATCTTAATATCTATTCTTAAAAAAAAAGTCTTTTTTTTCTGACCTTCATTAGATGCTTAGGACCAGATCAATTCTTTTAATAAAACTCATCTTCTCCACTGATGTTTCACACAGGGATAAGTAATAATAGGAGACTCCTAGATCGATATAATGCATGTTTATTTTCAAAGTGTAGATATTCAAAAACATACATTCATTTTATTGATAGCTTAGATTTTATTAGTACCAATATAATTTAGACTTCCAATATTATGTTTTCTAAAATGATATTTCTTCATACACACATATTCCTTGGACTCTTAGGCATTCTTATAAGTTGAAATTTCATCATAACATTTTTAGTTATATCACCTCCCTTTAATATAGCAATCAATCCATGTGTATTGCTGTGGAAAAAAAAAAAAAACACTGTCTCTGGAAACAGAGGATCTGGATTTAAATTTTACCTGTGACTATGAAAATATATATGACTTTGGGTTAATAACAAATTTCTCATTTGTAAAATGAGGGGGTTGACCTAGGTGACATTTGAAGTTACTTCCACCTCTACATCTATTATCCTACCCTCAAAATTAAAACATATCAATGACTTCTCCCTGTGTCAATAAAATAATGCCAAGATTTATATAACCCAAAAAAGCACAAGATTTCTATGTTTTCAAGGAGTTTATAATCTAGCCATGAAAAAAGAGATATACAGACAAATCAATTATTGAACAACATAGTCCACAACAAACCACTAAATTGTGTGGTAGAGATATAATAGTCATTTAAACAAAACATGATGTGGCTATCTTGAAAGGAAGGCTAAATCATTAAAGAAAGTATAATTATACCATTTCCTACCTTACAAAGAACTGATGCAATACAACTTCTAGACATAAAGCCAAGTAAGATCTCCCCCAAACAGTAAAAGTTACTACATGTACAAAAAATACATAGCAGCATATCCTGCCCAATTTTTTTTTATACTTTGCCTCCCACCATGTACTCTGTGATCCAGTGACAATGGTTTCCTTGCTATTCCTCAAACAAAATACTGCATCTCTACATTCTGGACATTTTCACTGGCTGTCCCATGTCAAAAAATACCCTCCCTCCTCATCATCATTTCCAGGCTTCCCTGATTCCCTTCAAGATCCAGGTAAAAAAAAAAAAAGATCCAGGTAATATCCCACATTCTACAGGAGGCCTGTTCCTATTCCTCTGAGTGCTTTTTCAGTTTCTTTAAAAATCTTTAAGTGGCCTTATCTTTCTTTTTTTAATTTTAATTATTATTTATGTAATATTTTTAGTTTTCAACATTGATTTCCACAAGAGTTTGAATTACAAATTTTCTCCCCATTTCTACCCTCCCCCCCACTCCAAGAGGCATATGTTCTGATTGCCCTGTTCCTCAGTCAGCCCTCCCTTCCGTCACCCTACTCCCCACCCCTTCCCCTTTTCCCTTACTTTCTTGTAGGGCAAGATAGATTTCTATTCCCCATTGCCTGTATATTTTATTTCTTAGTTGCATGCAAAAAAAAATTTGGAACATCTGCTTTTAAAACTTTGAGTTCCAAATTCTCTCCCCTCTCTCCTCCCCACCCACCCTCCCTAAGAAGGCAAGCAATTCAACATAGGCCACATGTGTATCATTATGCAAAACCCCTCCACAATACTCATTTTGTGAAAGGCTAACTATATGTTGCTCCTTCCTGTCCTATCCCCCTTTATTCAATTTCCTCCCTTGACCCTGTCCCTTTTCAAAATTATTTTCTTTTGATTACCTCCTCCCCCTATCTGCCTTCCCTTCTATCATTCCCCCTTTTTATCTCCTTCCTCCTTCTTTCTGGTGGGGTAAGATACCTAATTGAGTGTGTGTGTTATTCCCTGCTCAAGTCAAATCCAATGAGAGCAAGATTTATTCATTCTCTTTCACCTGCCCCTTCTTCCCTTTCTATGGAACTGTTCTCTCTTGCCACTTTTATGTGAGATAATTTACCCCATTCTATCTCTCCCTTTTTCCTTCTCTCAATATATTCCTCTCTCATCCCTTAATTTGATTTTTTTTAGATATCATCCCTTCATATTCAACTCACCCTGTGCCCGCCCTCTCTCTTTCTCTCTCTCTCTCTCTCTCTCTCTCTCTCTCTCTCTCTCTCTCTCTCTCTCTCTCTCTCTCTCTCTCTCTTTATATATATATATATATATATATATATATATATATATATATATATATATATGCATGTATATTCCCTTCAGCTACCCTAATACTGAGGTCTCATGAATTATACACATCATCTTTCCATGTAGGAATGTAAACAAAACAGTTCAACTTTAGTAAGTCCCTTATGATTTCTCTTTCTTATTTACTTTTTCATGCTTTTCTTTATTCTTGTGTTTGAAAGTCAAATTTTCTATTCAGCTCTGGTCTTTTCACTGAGAAAGCTTGAAAGTCCTCTATTTTATTGAAAATCCATATTTTGCCTTGGGGCATGATACTCAGTTTTGCTGGGTAGGTGATTCTTGGCTTTAATCCTAGATCCATTGACCTCTGGAATATCATATTCCAAGCCCTTCAATCCCTTAATGTAGAAGCTGCTAGATTTTGTATTATCCTGATCATTTTTCCACAACACTCAAATTGTTTCTTTCTGGCTGCTTGCAGTATTTTCTCCTTGATCTGGGAGCTCTGGAATTTGTCAACAATATTCCTAGGGGTTTTCTTTTTGGGATCTTTTTCAAGAGGTGATTGACGTATTCTTTCAATTTCTATTTCACCCTCTGACTCTAGAATATCAGGACAGTTTCCCTTGATAATTTCTTGAAAGATGATGTCTAGGCTCTTTTTTGATCATGGCTGTCAGGTAGTCCAATAATTTTTAAATGATCTCTCCTGGATCTATTTTCCAGGTCAGTGGTTTTTCCAATGTGATACTTCACACTGTCTTCCATTTTTTTCATCCCTTTGGTTCTGTTTTACAATATCTTGATGTCTCATAAAGTCACTACCTTCCACTTGCTCCAGCCTAATTTTTAAGATAGTATTTTCTTCAGTGGTCTTTTGGACCTCCTTTTCCATTTGGGTAATTCTGCCTTTCAAGGCATTCTTCTCCTCATTGGCTTTTTGGAGCTCTTTTGCCATTTGACTCAGTCTATTTTTAAGGTGTTATTTTCTTCAGTATTTTTTGGGTCTCCTTTAGTAAGGAGTTTTTCATGGTTTTTCTTGGTTTTTCATGGTTTTCTTGCATCACTCTCATTTCTCTTCC
The DNA here is from genome assembly GCF_011100635.1 of Trichosurus vulpecula. Classification (NCBI taxonomy): domain Eukaryota; kingdom Metazoa; phylum Chordata; class Mammalia; order Diprotodontia; family Phalangeridae; genus Trichosurus; species Trichosurus vulpecula. The sequence goes on along the minus strand of NC_050577.1, from coordinate 229,144,459 downwards.
CAATTTTTCCTCTATTTCTCTAACCTGCTTTTCCAAATCCTTTTTGAGCTCTTCCATGGCATGAGACCAGTCCCTGTTTCTCTTGGTGGGTTTTGATGTAGGCTCTTTGACTTTGTTGAATTCTTCTGGCTTTTTGTTTTGTTCTTCTTTGTCACCAAAGAAAGATTTCAAAGTCTGAGTCTGAATCTCAGTCCATTTCGCTGCCTGGCCATGTTCCCAGCCAACTACTTGACCCTCAAGTTTTTCGTCAGGGTATGACTGCTTGTAGAGGAGACAAAGTACTCACTTTGTCCCAAGCTTGAGGGGCTGCACTGTTGTTTTCAGAGCTATTTCTACACAGCAAGCTCTTCCACACTAGCACTCCTCCTCCCCCAAGAACCACCAACCAGGACTGCGACTCAGATCTAAGCATGCTTTGCACTCCTGCTCTGATCCGCCACTTAATTCCTCCCACCTGGCAGGCCTGGGACTGGAAGAAACTGCAGCTGTAGCTCTGTAAGCAGCCTCAGAGTTGCACCACCTCCGCCACCCCCAGGGTGGTAGCTGACCACCAACTCCTTTCACTCAATCCCTGAAGTTGTTTCCCACTAACCTTCTCTGTTATCTTTGGTATTTATGGGTTGAGAAGTCTGGTAACAGCCACAGCTCACTGATTCAGGGTGCTACAGCCTGTTCCATCTGGCTCCAGGTCTGGTTGGTCGAGGTGTGGCCCACGCTGTGCTGTGCACCACTCCACTCACAGCATGGTACGATAGACCTTACTCAGTGACCATCCAGGCTGTCCTGGGCTGGAGCCCTGCTTCCCTCTGCTATTTAGTGGGTTCTGCAGTTGTAGAATTTATTCAGAGCCATTTTCTATAGGTGTTTGGAGGGTACGAAGGGAGACCGTTAGGCAAGTCCCTGCTTTCCAGCTGCTATCCTGGCTCTTCCCCCTAGTGCTTTCTATATGAAGCATTTCTTGATACCATTTAACTCTTTTGCCTCCCCTCTGCTGATTATTTCCAATGATCATATATATTGCTTATTTATACATAGTTATTTGCATATTGTTTCCCCCATTACATTATTAGCTCCTCTAGGTCAGGGACTGTCTTTTACCTTTCTTTGTATCCCCAGAGCTTAGCATGGTGCCTGGTATACTGTAGGCACTTAATAAACATTTTTTTTTCAGTCAAGGAAAGATATTTGAAATCCTTGAAAGATATTAACTGATTTACTGACACCGGGGTCCTTTAGGTTTTAGTCATTCCCCAGGAGACTAGAGAATATGGCATCCCCTGAACTGTCTTTCATGAGTGGAGACAGGAATGAAAGAAGAATAAATTCCATTCACTTCCAGGAAAATGTTCCTAATCCAAACTGCTATTTTTAGGAATGTCTATTTAACAGCATAAGCAAATGTAGTGTTATAAAGATATGTTAAACAATAAACTTTTCATTTTAAATTATTTTGATATTTAGATCCAGATAAATTACTTTCCATGATGACTTGAGAATTATTATTTCTAATAATTTAGAAATCATAGTGGATAGGTGAGAAACTAGAAGACAAAAGATGAGTAAATGGTTATGCCTATATATGTATGTAAAAGTAGAGTATGTAAATTAATGGTTTGTTCAAAATTGATCTAACACAAAATTCTGGAATAGCTCATTAAATAGATGGTTTATTAGTACTTTAAAAAAAATAGAAAGCAGTGATTTCTGTGACTTAGTCAACCCCTTGTAGCTCATAGGGATCAATACTATTAATCAAAATAAATGTGGCATGCAAATTATGGATCACCTTCTGATCCCACTTCTGACACATAAATTGTAGAATGCAGATAGCTGCCAAAGAATATTGAGTACTGACTATGAAGTTAGAAACACCTTAGTTTAAATTCAATCTTACACATTTAGCTGTGTGACATTAGGTCAGCCACTTAGGTTCTCTGTGTCTCAGTTACCTTATATTTAAATGAGACAATTAGACATGGATATATATGATTCTTTTTGTCTCTAATTCTCAAAATTCCTAGATATACCCACGGATTTACTCAAGTGCAAACTCCTAACTAAGGCCTTCCCTAGTCCCTCCAGCTGTACATGTTTCCTCATCCCCCCCCCAAAGTTTTATTTTGTATTTAACACCTAGGTAAATACACATTGTCCTCTAATCTGAGTGATCACTAAATACAATTTTCTAGAAGTTTCAATTGATTTCAATTTTGTCTTTGGATCTACTATGATAAGCATAGTGTGCAACAATAATCACTTAAGTGAAATGAATTACAAATATCTCAATCTTCCTTTCTAACTCATTTCTAACCTCCTTTCCAAATCCTATCCTTCCTTTCTCCTCTCTCTCCCTCCTTCCTTTCTTCCTTTTCTTCTTTGTTTCCTTCCTTCTTTCCTTCCCTGTCTGGTAAATTGAGGAAGTACTGTAAATATGGTGAATCCCAATTTCAGCAAAGTATCAGAAAGTCTTTCATTACATCCTTGTGGAAAAGATGGAGAAATGGAGGACCGATGACAATAGAGTTAATTGGATATGTAGCTTTTTGAATGATAGTACTCAAGATCTTTGATGGATGGATTTATGTCAATCATTAATCAAACCAAATGAACATATTTAATGTGTTTCCCTGCTTGAGTGAAACACCTTCTTTTGTGTCTTGTGATAAATGGCCCCCATTTATGAGATAGCTAAGCATAAGTCATACTCATCAAATTTCCAGGAGACAAAGTCAGGAAGGGTAACTAATACATTGATTAAGAGAACTAGGATTCTGAAATCATACAATATATTAGAATAACAGGCCCAAGGTAACTAGATGAAAATTAATAGTATACATATCAAGTCACAATCAAGATCAAAAAGGCATATGTGGAGATACAGAATAGGAGAAACCGAGTAGATCTAGAATTCATATCATGGCATCACGAAAACCTCAATTCACATTTTGAATCTGCCACTAACTAATTATAAGACAGTTGTAAGACACTAGGCAAGTATTTTAATCACACTAAGTTTCAGCTTCTTTATCTGTAATGTGAAGTTATTTTGCTATTTAATGTCTAGTATCTTTTCTAGCAATTAAATACTCTGACATTGTCTTAGTTTATGTGGTTTGTCCTTCGTTCTCAAAGAATACCATGACATCAGGGAGATGATGACATGACTTGCAATTGAATTTGAGTTGGTGTGGACTCTGCAAAGTCACCATCCTCACTTTATCCCCCGAAGCCATTTGGGTCCAGTGGCCAGATATCTATCAGGATGACTTGAGATGGCCCAGGATGCAGTGGGAGACCTTGGCCCTTTTTTAAGCTAAGGTCTTTTCGGGTTTTCACTTTGAGTGAGGCAAAGCCAATTGGAGGGGAAGACCCTCAGTGCTGCTGGCCAAACAAGAAACAGTATAATCAAAAAATCGTCGATTTTATGAGTTTGATAGGGATTTTATTGGTCATCAAGTGCAATTCATATTTGAAAAGGAATCTCCTTCTACAATATACCCCCAAAGTGATCATCTAGCTTTTGTTTGAAGACCTTCATGGAGTGGGGACCCACTACTTCCTCTTTTATATAGTTATAAATTGTTAGAAAGCTCTTTCTTGCATGAAGCCACATTTTTCATCCATATTTTCTACCCATTCCTCTTGCTGCAAGAAGAATAAATCAAGTTCCTCTTTTATGTGGCATCATTTCTAATACTTGATGAGAGGCATTATAGCCCCCACCTTGCTAATTCTTCTTTTGTTGCAGTTATTTTGATTGATTTCATATAGCATGAATACAAAGCCATTCACTATCTGTATATTGCTGGACCCCCAGGCTTATCAATATCCTTTTTAATATATAATGGTCAGAAGTAAACATAATAATCTTGAACAAAGATGTCAAACATGCCACCTATGGGCTTCAATGAACCAGAGTAAAATATAATTGGGAAATATTTAACAAAATAAGTCAGAATCAAATAGAACATAGATAATGTTAACATATGGATTTCTAAGTCAATGTGTGGCCTTCAAGTATCCTTGTGTACAGTTTGGTAGCCATATTTCTACTTGAATTTGACACCACTGTTCTAACTGTTGGCTGAATGGTATAGATTGTGGCAGGTCTATCACTTTATTCATAGAAGCTATATCTCTCCATGATGCAGTCCAAGAATGCACTACTGTTCCTGGATTCTATATCATAGTGTTGATTTATGAATATCTTGAAATTTATTAAAGTTCTTAAAGTTTTCTAAGTGGATTACCACCTAATAATCTTATTCCTGTGCAGTTAGTTAACATAGCAAACAGAGAACTGGCCTTGAATTAGAAAGAGAAGTGTTTGAATCTGCCCTACTCTATTTTGCTAATGAACTTGCTTTTGTTTTGGTTGTGGTTGTTTTTGCCAAATTACAATAGCATACAAACTTCAAATTAATGTAAATCATCCAACATCTTAGTCTTATTAAGAAATGTTTGGATACTGATCCTCTTACCCTAACAGTTAGCTTTTCCTCCTAGCTTTGCCTCACTGGCAAATTACAAGAGAACTATATGCAAAACAAATACAAGGTAAAAGAAAAAAAATCATCGGGTGGACCACCAGAAGTTAGAAATAGAGGCAAAAAGAATGGTACTTCCCTGCTGGTTAGTTCAAAAGGATTATGGTAGCACTCAAAGATGGACACCAATTATTGGCCTTTTTGGCCAATTGGCATTGTCACTTATCAGGCAGTTAAATGGCACAGACAATTGAGTATTGGGCTAGGAGTCAGAAAAACCTGAGTTCAAAACTGGCTTTAGACACTTACCTGCTGTGAGACCCTGGACAAGTCACTTAACTTCCATTTGCCTCAGTTTACTCTTCTATAGAAATTGGGATGAGAATAACGTCTATCTCACAGAATTGTTGTGAGGATAAAATGAGATAATAATTGTAAAGCACTAACAGTATCTGGCACACAGTAATTGCTATGGAAATATCAGTTTTAGTTTTTCTTTTTACTACTTCTTTTACTACCACCACTACTACTACTACTACTACTACTACTACTACTGCTACTACTACTACTACTACTACCACCACTACCACTACCACCACCACTACTACTACTACTACTACTACTACCACCACTACCACTACCACCACTACCACTATCACTACCACTACCACAACTACAACAACGACTACTGCCACCACTATGACTAAGACTACAACTACGAGTAGGACTATGACTACAACTATGACTGCTACATACCATGTGAAACGAAGCTCAATTGAAATGCTTCCTTCAGTCTAAGATTCTGTCTGTTCCCTAAGAACTTGGACCTTTTTTATTCACCCATATGTGACATACTGTTGGAGAGTGCCCAAACCTGGTAATGTTAACTAGAAATATTAGTCTCAATTGGCAGTGTTAAACTCACTCCTGCCACACACCCCTTTTCAGCATATTATTTAATTCTGAGATTGTTCAAGGCTTTTTGAGCAGCACAATAGAGAGGTGGGAATGGCTGGATTGCTTGGCCAATAGAGCTTCAGAGGGGAAAGAAGTCCCTTCTCCTGAATATTTCAGTGGCTTAAAATTGCGTTCTGAACTATGTTTAGAAGTCCTCATAATATTTGAGGTATTCCCTTTTTGTTTTGTTGGGTGTAGTAGGAAGAGACACTATTACTTAAGTATGTAAACAAGCTTTAGCAATTAGGAGTCATTTTGGTATTACTCAAACTTTATCCATTAGGAATGAAGCCAAGAAATTCAAAAACCTTGTGGTTTTGAGAGAGACTCCAATGCAGATAACTTCGTGGGATTGGTGAATATGTTTGTCCAGCTTAATGATAGTCTGGAACATAAGAAGAGGAACTGGTCATAAGACTGAGAAGCTTGGGCATAGAAGTCATAGTTATTGTCCCCAATGTGTAAAGAAGTGGAGAAACAGGATCCTTTTCTTCTCCAGAGGCAGCACAGTGTAGTGAATACTGTTGGATTTCTGATCATAGGAGATGGGTTTGAATCTTGTCATAAAGCACTTCCTGCCTTATGACCTCAGGAGAGTCATTTATTCTTTCTATGCTACAATTTCCTCATTTATAAAATGAAGAGGTTTAATTAGATAATCCTTAAGGTCTTTTCTAGCTCTAGATTTTCTTGGGCTAGAAGAAGATTGAGAATTATAGGTACTAGATTATTTCCAAGTGACCTTGGAAATCATGTCGTACAATCCTCTCATTTTATAGCTGAGGAAACTTAGGCACTGAGAGCTTAACTGACTTGTCAGAGACAGAATTTAAACCCATGTCCTTTGACTCTGGAAGCAGTGTCCTTTCTATTTTGTCATGCTCCTTTCCCTTTTGCGGGGAAGGTTCTATCAGGAGAATGGGATATGGAAGGTCTGGTGAAGTCAAAGAGAGTAGAGAGTGATCTAGTATATAAGTGACTTTTCAACAAGTAGGCACTGGCCTTTGTGATGAGCACATGGCTACAAAGCCAATTGGTCAGCTTCTATGGAGACTCCAGGGGACTGTTCAGTAGAGGCAGTAGAATGTTCTTTTACATTAATTAGCCTTTGGTTTCTTACCCTTAAGTCATCATGGCTGTGTGTGTGTGTGTGTGTGTGTGTGTGTGTGTGTGTGTGTGAGAGAGAGAGAGAGAGAGAGAGAGAGAGAGAGAGAGAGAGAGAGAGAGACGGGGTATTCATGAATGTTTGTGCCAGTGTATTTCATAATTCATATTACAGCAGCTGCACATAGCTTAACTCGTTATGGAATGTAAGCAACTATGAAATCACTTTCAGCCAAGAATTACCTCTCTGAACTACACCAGGTAAAAAGTTACCTCCAGTTCATGTTACTAGAGCAGTGGGGCAGTGGCAGTATCCTGCATTTCAAACTTAGGTAATATAACAGAACTTTATAAACTAGAGAGTGTCTCAGGATAATAAAGTGTATGACAATCATGAAATGAGGAATAATTGGAGAGAAAGGAGATAATATATCAAGAAAAAAAGACTTTTCAGGGGGATCAGGCAGGGGGGAAATAACTTTCTCCAAATATCAAATATCTCAAGAGCTATCATATGAAAGAAGCATTCAAGTTGCTCTGGATAAGCTTCTGAGGACAGAATTGGCAAAATGGCAACCAAGGTAAATTGCGAATTCCTGAGATTGAAGTATAAAGGTTTGAAATGTAAAGTTTCCAAACTTGGAGAACAAAGAAACATGAGTATAACAATTTGATCTGACCAGTTCAGAAGAAATATTAATGTAGGTAGAACTCAAAGACCCCATTTTGCTGAAGGCTATGAATTCTTCCTGTTTTTCTACTCTCTCACCTTTTTGAACAGAAGAGAAGACGTGTTCTTTTCCTCTCTTTTTATTCTTTTTGTCTATTTCTTCCCTTCTAAATGAAAAACAGATCTCTCTCTCTCTCTGTAGGATGAAAAGTAGAAAGTAGAATTTTGTTCAGTGTGGCTCTTTAACTTTTCTTTGAGAGAGACTCAAAGAGGCACCCTAGGTTTGGGGAGGGAGCAGAGCACACATACATTTATATCTCACTCAACTAAGTAGTATATGGCTTGCTATCTGCCCTGAAGGAGGAAATTCTTATGCCAAAAAAATCCCAGTTCCTTGTAGCACTGAAGTATTCCTTATTCATAAGTGATAACGGCTTCAATAAAAAAAAAGGAAACCTTTTTAAAAAATAAAATATCACCCTTGACAGAAAAAATAAGCAGAAATCTAAATAACAAATGTGATAATTATCATTCCTTCCACAAATACTTGCTGATGCTTGATCTTCAGCCATAAATAGGTTTACAATTATGTGTCCCTAGGAAATACCTTTATATTTATGTAACTTAAAAAAAATAGGAATGCCCAATCAAACTTTCTTCCACCTTTTTGTGGGCTTGGAAAAAAAAAATTGACCAGAAATAAAAGCTGATCTCTTTGCATTAAGACACTATGAGTAGGGCCATACCTGGTCTTTATCTAATAAATAGGCATGAGCATACATTTAATTGAATACCCCTGATTATCCTGACATTTGTAAAGTAGAAAATTCAGGGGAAAATTAATAATATAGGTAACATTAAAAGAACATCTTGTTTTTAAAAGAAAATATGTATTATATACATACGAACTTTCAAAATTTTGGTTTCTCTAAGGTGATAACAAACTAAATGGCTTAGTCTAAATTCTTTTTGAAGAGCCAAATGAAAGAAATAACCCTCTATCCCAAACTCCACAGCATTTCTCTGCTCCAAATAATAGCATAGAGTAGCAGTAGTAGTAGTAGTAGGAGGAGGAGGAGGAGGAGGAGGAGGAGGAGGAGGAGGAGGAGGAGGAGACAGTGAATCTATTTATGCAAAAGCTATATGAAAATTTTCAAAGTGCTTTACAAAGATTATCTCATTTTATCCTCACAAAGCCCCTTCAAGATAAGTGCTATTCTTATACCCATTTTACAGATAAAAAAAAACTTAGGCAGGCAGAGCTTAAGTGACTTGCCCTGGGTGACACACTTAATAAGTTGTCTGAGGCTGGATTTGAAACCAAGTCTTCCTGATTTCAGGTCCAAAGTTCTATCCACTGAGAGTGCTGTACCTAGGGCCAGGAGCACCTGAACCCTAATACTATCTCTTATATAGGCTAACTGTGTGAGCATGGGAAAGTCAATTAATCTCTCACAGTCCCAGATCCTTATCTCTAAAATGGGAATCATGATATTTTAAATACTTCCTTCACAAGGTTGTTGTAAGGTGAAAATTATATCGTGCATATAAGTATTTTATGAATCAACAAGCTGTATAAAAATGTTACTTTAATTTTTCTGTTACAAATGCAGAACAATGCTTAGTGACAAACTGAATTTCCCAAAAATATAGTAATGAGTGCTGAAACCATGAGTTGAAGTAATTCTGAACCTGAGAAGTAGGACATAATTTTGTTTTTGTTTACTAGTTTTATAACTATTTCTTTTTTCTTTGAAATTCTATACATTTTAATTTATGCATTTATAAATGTTATTCTGAGAGAAGAGATGCATGTTTCACCAGATGAGAAAAGACGTCTCATACTTATATATGTGTGTGTGTGTGTGTAAATATATATATATATATGTGTGTGTGTGTATAGAGAGAGAGAGAGAGAACACCTTTCAACTATACCAAGTAATACAAACTTCAACAAGAATTTCTGTAATTTTGATAATTCAAGTACTTCATTCTTTCTTCCCCAAACCCTTCATCCTGAAGCAGAACATTATGCTTTAAATGATCACATAATCATCCTCATGTAAAGCAGGGAAGTCAAACTCAAATAAAAAAGAGGCCTCCAGCTATTGATACCTACCTAAGAACCCCTGAATGCTGCATATTGATTTAGTTTTAATATTCAGTGTTATCTATATTTTATTACAATTTTATTTATTTTGTTAAATACTTCCTAGCATTGTAATTTGGTTTGGTCCCCAAACACTCAGGTGTGTTCCATGTTACATCTTACACAGAGTAAGGGTGCTGGGTTTGAAGTCAGAAAATCCTGGCCCTACAGTTTCTTCACATGTGTCATTTTTAGAAAATCACTTCACCTGTCTAGAACTCAATTGCTGTATTGAAACTGTGGTTTCAAAGTAAAACAATTTTATTGGAATAGAGTTATAAAATTAGATATATGTGTGTGTCTGTGTCTGTATGTGTGTGTGTGTGTGTGTGCATAAAAATAAGGTTATGGTCCTCAGGTTAATATTGTATTGGGAAAGCACTGTAGCAGGAAATCATTGGGTTAGGCGTCCCTTCAACTCATCACTAAGCATTTGTTGCTAAGTCTCTCTTGAAAACTCAATTTGTCACTAAGCCTTGGTCTCTTCATCTGTAAAATAAAAATCAGAATCATAACTGATTTCTATGCAGCATGTTGAAGTTTGCAATATGCTTCACATGCATGACAGATGTCACACATCACAATAACCCTATCAGGTCAATGTTTTAAAGTATCATGATATGCTTAAAACAGAAAATGATTAATTACTCACATCACTTCCTTAGAGCTTTAAATCCAGCATTGCAGTCTTTGATCCTGTGATCAGAACCCTTCCCTACAATAAAATATTCACTTTGAGCTGCTACTGTGATTTCATTTTGTAAAACATTTAGGAAAAACTTGATATATTTATCTATGGTCCAAACTAAGCCAGTGCTTCTTAAATGGTGGGCTGCAACCCCACATGGGTTGCACAAAATATTGGCAACAGTGAAAGATTTGTGAATACACAATGACCACAAATTAATTAAAAATCAAATGTAATGAACCTGAGGTGTTTTTGGCAGATCTTGCCCGTGTTGCATTGCACTACTATAGCCCTGGTTCTGTACACAAAGCATGCACACTTTGCATTGCTCATGCCCTCAGGCTATGCAAAGCCAAGGAATGCTGACAAAACACACACACACATGCGCGCGTGCACACACACACACACACACACACACACACACACACACAAAAGGGTCATGAGTGGAAAGATTTTAAGAAGCCCTGCACTGAACCAGCCTTCTTTCCATGTTTCTCACACACAGTCAAATATCTTCTATGGCTATGCCTTTCTGCAGGCCATCTTCGGTGCCTGGAATAAACTCCCTCCTCATTTCTGCTTATCTTTTAAGCTCAGCTCAATATCACCTTCTACTGAAACCTGTTGTGATGCCCCCACCTTCCATTGGCTGTCTCCCAAATTAACTCATGTTTATTTTGTATATTCTTATATTGTTGTTGTTCTCATATATTTAACTGTTGAATCTCAAAGAAAATGTAATCTCCCTGAGGGCAAGCGCTGTTAAATTTGACTTGTTTTATATTTAATGCCCAGAACAGTGCCTGGCATAGGGCATGTGCTTAATAACTACTCACTAAGGGTTTAATTACAAATACAACTGCCCAACACTGGAGAATCTTTAATGTGCATCTTATTTTGATGATTTTTCTTGCCTTCATTGTTAAAGACATGGATGTTCCTCATTACTAAAGCAATTAATTCAGTAATGATAATTTACTAGTTGTCAAATTACCCATGAGTTTGTGTAATGTTAGCATTCGTGTTGTTTGGATTACTCCTGTTGACAGTCATCATTTTAAACAATATAGTGTATATGACAAACAATGTTGCCATTTTTTATCAAGCTGAATACATATTTACAAACTCATGCCTAACAATGACTGTCTTGAGTCAACAGATTCCTGCTCCACCAGCATTTATAAAATTCTGGCATCTAGGGAATATTATAATAGGAAATGACAACCTTTTTGATCACTGATGAAACAGTGATTAAGTTCAATCAGTTCTAAACACTATTCTTCTACTCAGGCAGTATGCAGACTAATGAATGGAGGACAGGCCATGGAGTTAAGAAGAAGATTTGGATTCAAGGCCTACTTCTGTGGAAGGACACTTAATATCTCAGTTCCTGAGACAACTCTTTTAGACTGTTCAAAAAGAGTTGCTTATCTTCATCAGTAGGTGGTGGAAGTTTCTACCTCCTACATGAGGACTTCCCAGCACACTGATAGAAACAGAAATCTGGACAAAACTAAAATTTATTGGCATAGTAAAATTTCATAATCACAAGTCCATACTAAAAATAAACAACAAATGAGTGAATGAATAATTTTTCTTGGAGTTTCCTTAACTGGGAGTTAACAGTGTCAATGAAATTATAATTCAAGCCTTTATCCCTAGGTCCCCTTCCTTTTCTCTCCCAAGAATAGCTACATCTAGAGAAACAATAATTTCTCTAAAGTTCTTCCAATACCTGTGCTGTGTCAAGGCAACTTAGCTCTAACAGAAAATACAGAATGATCGTGAGGAAGATAGATGAGGGAAATTGATAGTCTTCACAAGAGCCAGCGCCCCACTTTTTATTTTAATGAAAACAGTGTCTGTTGGCTAAGTAGATTCTAATCATGTTCCCCTCGATATAAGGTAGGGAACTGGAGAAGAGCCATTAAATAATTGAATTCCCTGGCCTGGTCCTTGTCCTCAAGGTGATTACAACCTAATGTGGGATGAAGGAAGTGAATCTAGTAGGTGGACATTTCTTCTCTAGGAACTGGAAACTACTATGAAGGAAGAAAACCCTTTTTAAGATTTGGACATGGTCAACAAGAGTATTTGATTTGCTTGACTATGAATATTTGTCATAAGGGATTTTTCCCCATTTTCCCCCCTCCCATGTTGGAGAAGGAAGTAGGAAGAAGAGAGGACAATATTCTTGTTAATTTTGTAAATAATATTTTAAGAGAAAAAAAGACATGGTTTTTGCTGAGTTTCAAATGTGGACTTGTAAATGTATGGAAGAGGAAGTGGAAATCAAAGTAAGCTCTGTTTGGGGAAACTGAGCAGTTCTTTATATGATCCCAAGCTGCTCATTACTACAAAAGCTTCTTTAAAACACATACTTTTCCAGTGATCTATTAACTGTTGATTATGAAATGCCACTGTCTTAAAAGATTTTAAATGATAACCCCAAGGATACCTTGCAGAAGGCATTGGTAGACTGCAAAATGTTTCTAAAATGTTCTTGTCAAATGACAATGAATTCCTCCATCCCCCCCAAAAAAAATCAAGAAATGAGAAAAAAGACATTGATAAATTAATGTACTGAGAAATAATAGATAGATTGAGTATTACATTGGTTATACCAACATACTAAGGTGGAAGAGGAGGGATCATTTTATGCGATTTCTAGAAACTCTACGTAATATTTACTGAGAAATACAGACATAAAATAGAGGCATGGATGAAAGGGTTGCAATGTGTGGTGGTTGGAATACCAACAATGATAAATTGTATGAATCTATCAAAGTCTGAAATCTCAAATATTTGATTCTTACATAGTTTGAGTAAAAGACAGAAGTATGGAGTGCAGCACAAAACTTTAGAGTTAAACAACTGAGCTTTTCTCCTATTATTATATCAGCTAAGAAATTCCTCTAATTTATTTCCTTATACAATCACTGTGCCTGGGTTTTTCTGGGCCAGAAATGTAAGACGGGGGATAAAAGCATGTTCTTCACAATAAATATATAAAAGGTTGAAAAGGAAATGTGTGCTTTGGGTTAAGATAGTGACGTTAGAGGTCACAGAAAAGCAAATCTCCCAAACCAACCCTAGTAAATGTCTGAAAAGGGTCCCAGAAAGGCCAATGATAAAGGAAACAGGGCAGAGTAAGATCTAAGCTGCTCGGTGTAGTCCAGAACTGTACAAAAAAAGATGGCCAGAAGCCAGGAAAGGCTGCTATAGGGGTCACTTCAAGGAAGCTACTGTCAATGGAGATAACAGGAAGTCAGTAGAGGTAGGAAAATGGGTTATGAAAGAGAAATCATGATATATTCCCTCAAATAGATATAAAATCATGCAATACTCTGAACAGAGATGTTGAAAGTAAGTATCAGCTTCAGTTACCAAGAAATGGAAGCCAGCATCTGCCCTTCACTTTTCAGCACAGAAGCAGGGGTACAGAGAGCCAGACCTAATAGGTTACTTAGTAGGTATTCAGGAGATGCTTCTATACATAGAATGTTAGGGAGATGCAGCAGGAGAGAAGGCCAACTAAGAGGTTAAGTGCTCAACAAAACAGGCTCTAGATAGGACATAATTGCAATGAAATCTCCAGCATTTCCCTGGTACTTTCAGGGTCATAGCAGCATACAGGACTAAGTCACAATTGGGGGCAAGGATAAAGAAACAGAGATAAGCCAAGGTGTGAATCTACCACCAGAAGAGTGTGACAAAAACTAGGAATCAACACAGAAGGTTCCTCTAAAAACAGGGAAGCTTTTGAGAAATAGGGGGGTGAATTAGAGCACTGTGCTCATCAGGATAATAGGGCAGCTGCTGAAAGTCTAAAAGTGAGTGTATGTTTGTGTGTATGTGTGCATGTACACACAATATATATATATATATATATATATATATATATATATATTCACATGTACACACACATATACACGAACACATATATACACATATATACATGCATATACAGCATAGGCATACATACCACATACATGATATGTACATATACAATATATGCACACATATGTGTATATGTGTGTGTATCTATATGTGGAATTGCCCACTACTAGATTGGACCTGGTTTGTGGGATGCCAGAAGGAACAGAGATAATCCTAGTCACTTGGGGCAGATTTATTTAGAGTGTATTTACAGGCCAACTGGCAGTCAGCAGTGGGGTCAACAAAATCAGAGGCAAACAGGGCAGGTCAAAAAGGGGGAAAAGGCTGAGACACAGGTGAGAAGCTAGGCAGAGTTCTAGATAATATGTATAGGAAAGGGTAATTTCCTGTGGCATACAACCAAAAGTGAAGAGCATTCTCATAGCTTTGGGGTCAGAGGTAAGAGCTCTTTATTGGAGAGAGAATGCAGGGTATGGTTAAAGCTTAACTATGGGTGGGAATCAAGTCCTGTCAGAGGTAACACGTTACTGTTTGGTGTCTCACTGGTTAGTGTCCAGGTTGTTCGGGACAGGTATTTCCTAAAGGAACCTGAAGCTGGAGTTGCTCTTTTATATTTGTCTTTCTGAGCATCTGACAGCTGGGTGGGGTGCCTTCCCCTTACTGCCCACCAGTGAGGCTTATTAAGCATCTCAGAAAAACATAGTGAGAAATAGAGCATGTCTCAAAGACTGCAAAAACAGCCAGGCCATGGACTGCATAAATGAGAAGAATAAAAGAGGTCTGAAGATAAACTACTTCTTGGGGAATACACAACCATTAATAGCATGCTAGGGTGAAAGCATCACATAAGCATTGCATACAATTCAACCACCCTTTTCAGGTGGCCTTAATGACAGCAGTAATAACATCCAGATGAGGAGAGAATCAAACAAAGCCTACCTAACCCATTCAGCATGGTTGGATACAACTCCGGGGCAGCTAGATGGTGCAGTGGATAGAGGACTGGGCTTGGAATCAGAAAGAATCATTTACCTAAGTTCAAATCTAGCCTCAGACACTAGCTGTCTAACCCTGGGCAAATCACTTAACCCACTTTACCTCAGTTCCTCATCTGTAAAAATGAACTGAAGAAGGAAGTGGCAAACAACGCCACTGTATTTGCCAAGAAAACCCCAAAATAGGGTTGCAAAGAGATGGACATAACTGAAGTAACTCAACAACAATAATAAAGCACAAACTCACACTCCAATAATTGGGGCTGAAAACAAGAGAAAAAAGAATAAAACTGAACATGATGAAGAAATATTTTCCTTAATAGAAACCCAAGAGGTAAACCCAGAAGGAGAGAACAAATTCCACAATTAAAGGGCTACTTGGGGGGGGGGGGGGGGCGGATAGCATGGCTACAAGGAATAAACAGGAGCTGGGAAGAGATGAAGCAAGGGATAATGAATGAAACGAGAATTTAGGAAGAAAAAATGGAAAGAGAACAAATAGTTTAGAGCAGAAGGTTGAAAAGTATTAGCCAACTAGTCGTCTCCAAGAATGGAGCAAAGACTACCCAATGAATCCATGAGACAACAAATATTAAAACAAAATTGAAAGATTGAAAAAATAAAAGAAATGTAAGATACTTATTATATTTTAAAATTGACATGGAAAGTTTATCAAGAAGAGAAAATTAAAGAATCATAAGATTCCCTGAAAACCATGAACATGTAAAAAATAAAACAAACAAGCTTGAACACCATATTTCAGGAAATCATAAAACAAAACTACCCAGATCTATGAGAACCATAAAGAACCCAACAATTACTTCCTGAAAGAAACCCTAAACTGAAAACATGTAGTTATGTCATAGACAAAATTCAGAGCTTCCAATTCAAAGGAAAAATGCTCCAAGGCAGAAATAGTTTGAGTATCAGAAAACTACAATAAGTTTCATGTAATGCTTATCAGCATGTTTATGAAGGAGGGAAATCTTGGAATACAATATTCCAAAAGAAAAAAAAAATACAACTAGAATATGTTTTCCTAATCATGTGAGTATAATTTAATGATTTGGAATCTAGAATTTAATAATTGCCAGTCATAAGACTAACCATGTTATGGATGAATTTAATATCTATGACTTTACTGTAGCTCTTGAGCCCCCATCCATGTATTTCCCATTGAAACAAATCAATCAAGATAACACTGATGACTTTCAATGATGCAACATTTACTAAACAAAGAAGGCTAATGCAATAATAATCATAATATAATAGTCCACCCATGTACTTGGGTCACACTCTGCATTAATCCTTTTAGTATCAGTAGGAGAGAATAGACACAGATTTGTAGATGTCTACAAATGAGGCTTGTAAGCAGGGAAACCTATGGGTCCAGGCACAGGAGAGGAGAACCTGGGGCACTGAGGCCATATGTGACCTCATGGCCAAAAGTTCCCCACCCCTGGAGAAAATCACAACCCTGGGCTATAGTCCTTAATATTTTTTATTAATTTAGTAAACAGTTTAAATTACCTGCCAGCTCCTGGGTAGTGCTGTTTCTCTGGTCAATCCTATTCATGGATTACTAAAAAAAATGCTAAGTTCTTTTATTGAAATGTGGCCTGAGATCTAAAGCTATTCAGATATGCTCCAATGGTTAGTCTCTGAAGAATCCTAAATTCTAGCATAACATTTCCTCTCTGTTCATTAAGCTATTAGCTTTGTCATTGAATCTGTTAGATTCCCATTCTCTATCTATAGGTGGCAGTAAAGAGCAAGGCAGATAGACTTCTGAGAGCTTTGACCTTGCAAGCTATTAGGTAGCAGTGTAAAATGCAATAGCCTATCCTTATCTTTCCCAAACCAGCTCTTCATCAACAAATCCAAAAGCATTCATCCTTTTAGCTCAATCAGGCTAATCTGCATGCTGTTATTCTCATATTCTTGAATATTAATGCTGACAATAATTACAAATATCTAATGTCTCCACTTTTTTTGTAATATCTTGTTTTATCAACAATTTGTCATTGGAAATATGGTTTATGCATATCTATAAATGTCATTGGAAATATGCTACAGTTTATTCATGTCTATAATGCATCTCTTTATTGCTCTCTGTGGGACTCAGAATTTTATTCTTCAGAGATCATGGACTTGCAGAATTTGAATCCATAGAATATTATTGAAGACCAGAGATATTTAAAATGGGGTTTTGACTTAGGAGAAGCCTGGATTTATTTAAAATGCTGCATCATTTCCTGAGTGTAATCCAGTCTTTATTCTTATATTAAATTTTAGTCCAATTAATCAACACATAATTCTTAAATGCCTAATGTACGTTAGCCGTTGTGCTAAATTCTGCAGATACAAATATAATACTTGTTGTCAAGGAGCTCACATTCTGAGGGGTGACTGGGTTGGGGTAAGAGCATATCTAAATAGAGCAACAAAATAAAGAAAAAAGCAAACAAACAAAAGTGTGCAGAATAATTATAAGATAGTTTAGAAGGGAAGACACAAGTAATTGGGGAATCAGACAAAAAGGATCATTCCAAAGATGATTCTTGATCTGCATTTTAAAAGAACATTTGCACTGTCTGCCAAAGATATATGCACTGATGTATTGGTTAAATAATGGATCATACATCCAACTGGATATCATATTCAGGACAATGGATGTTCACTAACAACATGAATATTACTCTAAGGTTTGCTAGTCTAAAATCTTTTGTAAGATTCTGTATCTCATTTGAAAATTTCTGCGAAGTTCCACAGCCTGATATTATCCACACAATAACATTAACAAACTGCAGTGATTTGGAGACCTCATTATATATAAGAAAATATCGCTTCTACTTGGACTCCTTGTTGGACATGATGCCCAATAGCATACAACTTTGTGGAATATAAGTTTCCCTCTATTGTGCGTATCTTGATATCAATATGAATTTAAACTCCAAATACCCATGACCAAGATTTTTATTTTCCTCCCCAAAACCTTCTTCTTCCTTCTGACTTCAGTCCTTCAATCAGTGGCACCACCATCCATCCAGTCTTCCATCACTGAAACTTTAATTTGTTTGCATTTTTTTTCAATCTTACCTTCCCTTACAACTCATACTTAATTACTTGCCAGCTACTATTGATTACACCTCTGCAATATCTCTCTAATGTGTCCTTAGTTCTTCATTTCTCTTGTTCTCACCCTATTACAAGCCCTCATTACTACAGAATAGAATTTTAATAAGTTTTTGCATTTCTGCATTGAGTCTCTGCCAATCCATCCTGTATATGACTGCAGAACTCATGTTCCATATGCATATATCTAATTATCTTACTCTTCTTAAGATTAAGCAGTGGCTCCCTACTGCCTAAAGAGTAAAATTTAAACATTTTTGCCTGGTATTCCAGGTTCCTCAATATTTACTAATGATATTCTTTTTAGTTTCACCTCTTTATTTTTATCATTATCTTTATTTTTCATGTGTGTGTATGTGTGTGTGTGTGTGTGTGTGTGTGTGTCTGTTTGTCTGTCAGGGTACTAAGAGAGCATTGGGTATACTAGAATGCAAAACAATGATATGAACAAAGGGCTACAATATTCATAAGATATTATGCTTGTCTTTCATTTATTGCTAACCATAGACTGCGTCAAGTTCAGTTTGCTCTTCATGGAAAATTAAGGTATCACGCTTGTGTGTGTGTATGTGTTTTGCATTTAAGATATTTGGTGGAAACAACATAGTTGTCATAGTAAAATATTCCATAGAGATTGATAACAATACCAGACATATAATTTTGAATAACTTCATTTTGAGGAGATAGAAATTGAGTCTGAAATCTGTAGCAAGAACAAAATGAATCTGATTCACACAATTTATATACTTTTTCTTTTTCATGGTTGCCTATGATTTTTAATCCTCCTGAAAATTACTTCCCAATATATGCTTACCAAAGTATTGTAAAATCTTCTGAAGTCGTCAATTGAATATTATTAAATATATTTATTTCATACTTCTGTTTGTTAGGAAGTCTTATGAGGTTTTAAGGTCACTCTCTAATTTACGGATTAGAAGATGTGAAGACTATCTCATTTAAATACTGTGAATTATGCATGAATGATCTAATGGGTTCTCTCAGTAATGCCCTAATTATGCATTAATTCCATAAAAAAGAAAAATCTGGTTTATGTTAGAAGATGCACGTTTTCACAACTAGCCAAGAATGAAGAGAATTATACCTTGTTAATAATGTTTTTAAGTCATCTTTTTATTACTTTCAAATCATCTTCCCTTTGCCACTTTACGAAAATTATAAAGTTGATTTTTGCCATGCCATACAAAAAAGGAGGGGAGGGGGAAGGCAAAACAAACTATTTTCAAAGCAAAAAGAAGGGAACCATGTTGGCTTATACAAGTCATTTACAATGATAAAGACTGCTGTCATGGCAAACTCTAAAACACATTGAGAAGATTTCACTGATTGCTTTCAGTTAACAACCACTTTGCCATTTATCGGCTTAATTTTGTATCCATTAGAGCAAGCTGAAAATTCAAGGAAGGAAGGAAGCATATTAGGTTTTAGTTTCACAGTTCTTCTGCTTAAAAGAAAAAAAGAAGAAACAGCTTTCTTTTAGAAATACTTAGAAGCTCAGCCCTAAAGAATTCAATCTGTGCTAGAGTAATCTTCCTCATAAAACCATAAACATCATCTCCATTGGAGCCCCTCACAAATCCAAACTGGCATATCTTCCATTACAAGTTCTCCCATTTTCTTTCCAAATATATGGAGTGACATAGTAAGATTTCCTTTAGTAGTAGCAATAGACATACCTATGGAAATAAGAAAAATATTTCCTAAAATATTTTCCTTCAGGAAAAGAATTTTAGTGCAGCTTTAATCTTTTTTTGGTAAGGTTTGTCCCTGTGGTTTCACTGATATATGGAACTAAGGAACTCCCTGTGGAGAAGCTACCTCCACCAAAGCAAAATTAGCATTTCACTCAATGACTTATCTCTCCCACAGGGGCCATCTAGGCAATAGAGTAGACAGAGATATGGGCATGGAGTCAGAAAGACTTAAATTAATATCTGGCCTCAGACATACCCTGGGCAAGTCACTTAACCCTGTCTGCATCAGTTCCATCAACTGTAGACTGGAGAGCATAATCACAAGTACTTCACAGGATTATTGAGAAGATGAAAGGAGGTAATATTTGCAAGGAGCTTAACACAGTTCCAGGCACAGAGTAGTCCCTTAAAATACTTATTATCTTCCCTTCCCCTCTTTTAACAGGGTTGATGGTGAAGAGGAGTAGGACAAGTAAAACAAAAGGAAAGGGAACATGATAGTTATAAAGAATTGTCTTGACGACTGAGACTTTCCTAAGATAACACGCTTGTCTGATTTCAGACATAGTACTTGATTCATCAATCTTTCTGATGCTGTCTACTAAATTATGTTGGCTCTTTGGCCATCCTTATGTTCTAATTCTCCCAGACTCCAATGGGTCTGTAATCACACCCTTGGGGGTATTCCTTTTAAAGATGCAGAATATACCCCATTCATTCCTACTTTACCCATGTGACTCTTCTCCATGCTCTCTCATAAATGTACAATTTGGGGGTGGGAGGGCGCATCAATAAACATCATGGAGGCCTTTTAAATAATATCTTAATCACATGGCAGGTATACTGTTTGAAGAATAAGACTCTCTATCAATTATTCCTCACCCTGGTTCTGAATCTGGACCATGTAATATAAATTAAGTTAAAAAGCCTTTAAACAAAGAAAAAGAAAAGGTGTCCTGGAAGTGCATGAATTAAAAAAAAAAGAATAAATCATCAATAGGAAATAAGTCTATAAGCATTTGATTACTAAAATAGTGGCGAGTGGCCAAAGAAACGCAGTTAATTTTTTTTTTTCTGAATACTGGAAGAATATCAAAACTAGTCAACATTCTGCTAGTCCCTCCAATGCTAAAGCTGCAATGGGCAGTTATCTACCTTATATTAAAGTTATCAGTATTGCCAGCCAGAGCCTAGTGCACAATCTCTAATGAGATAAAGAATTCAACTGCCAAAATCTCGATAGAAACAGCCTGTATTGAATCAAGGGCGCACTATTCGGAAGCATGGTTACACCGACCCCTGAATGTGACCTGCTCCTAGTGGAAAGCAATTTAATGCTCTGTCGCACACAGAACAGTATATATGAATCACAAAAAAAAAAAAGCCAGATAAATTAGTGACAGGTACATCTGAATAGGACTGCTTCTAAGTCGCTTATCTGCAGCCAAGCAAGCTTGTTTCACCTCGGTTTCAAAGATAAAGCCACGTAGCAGGCTGCCTCTGCCAAGTTCTCAGGAGGCAAACAGGCCCCATTGTCCATTAGTGGAAAAGCCCCATTATTATTTCAGGTATTGTGACAGCAAAGGAGGAAAAGTGAAAAGTATCTGACAGTGGGACATTCATCAGTAGATCACCAAGTCTTGTGCCTTTTCTAAATTTCACAAGCCACTATTGTTTTGTCTTCTACATTTATTTATATATTTATTTAGACAGTTGCTATGCCCCAAAGTTCTAGCCACAGGCAACTTCCCTCCTGCCCTCTCCCTCCCCTACCCTCCCAAACAAAAATGAAAACAAAAACAGGTTATAAAAGACAACTTATCAAGAGTCAAAAAGAAGGAGGGGGAAGGGGAAGCTGCCAGGCATTGGTAAGAAAGCTGAACTGTTTACAAATCACTGAAGGTACAAGGAGGCAAGGTAGGTAATCAGAAACCCCAAACAATTCATTTTTTGGAAGTCTAGACTTGTAATCTGATCTGTGTAAACTATCTCCTCCAATCCAATTTGTGTTTAAGTTAGAGTTTCAGAGCATAATTTGTATTTTTCAAAACAACAAATGAAAATTGCTAAATGGATTTCCCATATATTTCTTAAATCCCTAACTAAAAAACCCAGAAATTTTTGTTCTACAATACAATTAATTTACTGACAACTAATAATATAGAATCCAGAAGCCAGCTTCATAAATGATGTATAATAACTATAGATTGAATACAGATCTATGATCCAATTTTTAACTACTTTCCTTACAGGCCAATCTGGTAAGTACCAGATTATTTAAGATGAATGATAAATAGAATGTCATTTGGTTCATGTATAGGCTGTACTGTCAAGGTGACTTATAGAAAAACTGAGTGCAGTCTCTTATTCTCATACAGGTTTTGTCCACCAGGCCCCAGTTCCCCAGGTAAGAGGTAAGGATTAAAGGTGAAATTCCTCAGACACCCTCCCCTGCTCCTACAAGCAAATGTGGAAATGGCTTTTCTACTCCCCTACTCATGTGTGTTTGACTAATACATGTTTGACCTAGTCCAGTCTCCTAATCTGCACACTATCTTAATGGAACAACTTCATCTAAATAGTTTTCAAAGCACAATTAAATAATTTTGTTCTCATTTGCGAGATTTGTGTTGTATTAAGCCCAATGTATTAAGACTTGGTTTCCTTTATCTTTCTTACATTCCAGTTTATTATCTATCCAATTATACAGTTTTACTCTAGAGATAATATCTTTATTTATATTCTATGTAGTCAAAAACCTGTGTCACATAACCAAATTACTAGCACGTTTATCAATAAATACTAACAATCAAACAGACTCACTTTTCTGGTCCTCAGTTGGTCTGATTTTTCTTGAATAAAGTTAGGGATCACTGTTCTAGGCAAAGATCTGTTAAACAAAAATGAAAAAAATATAGATCTGTCATACATAGTGATTTCCATATTTCTTAACAACAATTAGACAAATCAAAACAAAATGGTGGCAAATTTTTTTTAGAAAAAAATACCAATATAATTTTAGATGATACTTTGGGGTATAAAAATATAATAACCAAATTTACCTTCTTTGAAATTACAAAGGCTTAATTAGAGTGGATATATTTCTTTTATTGCTGTAATAATTTAAGCAACATTAAACAGCAATTAAATGATGCAAGAACTTCAGTTAGTAAAGCAATAAAAACTCCAATTATTATCCTGGTCTATTGTTGCTACTATTTTCATATTGAGTTATTTTATTTACAATGTACTGAAGTCATTAGAAATTCCTTAGAAGCTTCCAAAAATGAGAACAGAATGCACACAGAGTGCAATACAATTTTATTAATGTAGACTTTACTAACTTATCCCATCCTTTTCCCATTCTCTATAATGCATTTTTAATCATTATTAATGATACCTTCACTGAACTCATAATATTATAATATTATAGTTGATTAAAGGATAAATTTCCCATACTAAGATGCTTATCTAATATTATAATCTCCTTGGTGTAGAGAGTCTCTTCATCAATGTAGACAGAAACCACAATTTTTTTTCTTTCTTGTCAATAATAATGCTTTAGGTTTTTCTTTCTATTTTCCTTATCTGTGATATCTCTATTTTTTCATATTTAATAATCTATGTAACAGAATGATGCAACAAAGGTTTTAAAGAGATTCCCATGTGTAGAGAGCACTGTCACAGGTATCAGAACATGTAGAAATGTCATTTATGACAGTTCTTATCTTTAAGGAGGTCATGGAAAGTAGGATGACACTAATACTGTGTATATATATATATATATATATATATATATGTGTGTGTATATATATATATGTATGTATGTATGTATGTATACTATGTGTTAAGTTCAGTAGTGACACCTGGCCAGGGGACAAGCCTTGTAGAAAGGAGGACTACATTAAAGTGAGACATTTGATAATGTGCAAACTCTCAGTTATTCAATAAACATTTAGGGTAACCTGTGGCTAAGAACTGGAAATACAAAGGATGGCAAATACAAGTCCCCAGGGCTCAAGGTGTTCAAAAACTAAGAAGGGATACAACTGGCAAATGGCTGAAAGATACATACAGAATCTATGGAAGGCAATATCAAAGGGAAGGCAAGGGTAGGGTGGTGAAGCTGGGGAAGCAGACTGGGAAAAACCTCCAGAGAAGATAGGATTTCAACCATTGTTCTTCCTTCATTCTTGGAGAGGACCAATGGCATCAGAAAGTCTTGACTTGAAAATAAATTCGACTTAAGTGAAGCAGAACTATGCAAAGTCATCACCTCACTCTCTTCCAGAGTCATGTGAGTCATAGGTCAGGACAACTGCCCTGGATACAGTTTGTAGGAAGTCATTAAGCAAAGGTGAGGAGCATTCCAGGCTCAGAGTTGGAAGAAGCATTGTCATTTTCAAGGAAGAGGAAGATGGACAATACTATTGCATCACAGAGTCTATGGTGGAGAGTCATTTGATAAGACTGGAAAGGTAGGAAGAAGCCAGATTGTGAAGGTTTTTAGTGAGCTAAATAGAACACTTTATTGGGTCCCAGGGATGATTATGAGTCATGGGATTTTACTGAATGGAAGAATGTGACACATTCACTTCGGCAGCAGAGAGGAAGATGAGTTGGAATAGGGAGAATCAAGGTAGGAAAAGCAACTTTTGGCTATTGCCTATGAGAGGTGATGTGAAGCTATACCATTAAAAGAAGGGACTATTTATAAGATGTTATACAAGTAGAACTAACAAGATCTGGCAACAGACAGGTTATATGGAGGGAATGTGGGAGGAGGGTTGAAGGAGTCAGAGTGACCAGGAAGATGGCATCCTAGAGAGCAACAGACAAGTTTGAAATGGGGACCAACTAGAGGAAACAATGGATTCTGGTTTGTACATGTTGAGTTAAAAATTACTCCAGGACATGCATCGAAAAATTATTCAACCTCTTAATGCCCTAAAGCAACTCTTTGATCTTTCAAGTTATAGACAAATTCCTGACTTTTGATGATGAAAGGACTTTGCACACCTATTAAATAATGGATCTAGAACATGGGTGGGGACCCTGTGGACTCAAGGCCACATGTGGCCCTCTAGGTCCTCAAGTGCAGCCTTTTGACTAAGTCTAAGTTATACAGAACAAATCCTTTTACTGAGGGAACTTATTCTGTGAAGTTTGGATTCAGTCAAAAGGCTGCATGTGAGGACCTAGAGGGACACATGTGGCATCAAGGCCACAGGGTCCCCACCCATGGTCTAGACCAAAAAGTCCAAGTTGATTAGATAAGTTTCAATTAAAGTTCATGTAAAGTCAGACTGGAATGAGTCTTGGTTCCTGAAGTTAGACAATGTTAGTTCAAATCCTGTTTCTCTATCTATCTGTGTGATCTCAGACTAGCCATTTAACATGCCTGAACCTTAGTTTGTTCATTTATCTGCCTTCTGAAGTCCCTTCTAGCTTAGAGCTAAGATACTATGATCTTATGACTACTCTGAAAGATAAAATTGAACAACAGCAATGAAGAAGGTTTGGAACTGGAAACTAAAGCTAAATGACATAATCCTAAATAGAGTATGGGTGACTTGGACTCATTAAGACCTGAGTTCAAATCCCAACTCTGACACTTAATAGTTATGTGACCCTATCCAAGTGAAAACCACTTGGGCCCAATGACTTGGTCCTTCATCTGATTGAGAGGAAAAATGATAGCTCTAGTAGCTACTTCACAGGGTTGTTGATAGGTACAAATGAGACCATGTATATAAAGCCCTTGGCAAAGAGCTGTCAACTTTTGTTTATGAGGAGGTAACATGGAATTTGAACTTTACAGGGCTTTTAAAAGGTAAAAATCTGGATCCACATAAAACTAAGAGAATAAATCCTATTATTCTAGGTAAAACACATGACAACCCTATGCAAGAATTTGTCTCTGAAAATGGCAACAAGGAATATATTATACAAGATAAAAAGATGACCGCAATCTCAGTGGTTTAGGAATGCATTTCTTCTTCTCTTTCTTCTCCTCCTCATTCTCCTCCTCTTCCCACTCCTCTCTCTTCACCTTCCCCTCTTTCTATTCCTTCATTTTTACCTCCTTTTTCTCCTTTCTGCTCTTCTTCCTTCTTCCTGTTTAATTGTAAAGAGACTTGGGGGTGGCAAGGGTACTCCATAGTTAGAGTTTGGTGAATAAGTTTCTATGCAATCTTCACATACCTAGCATGATCTTATGAAATTTGATTATTCTCTGTATTCCTTATCTTTTCATTCTAGTCAAATGTATCTCATCTCTTTGAGCATTTTAGTTGGCTTTCTCCTATTTCTTTTCAATCTTGCTTAAGTCTTTTTAGAGTTGTCTTCCTCAGGAATATATTCAGAATGCTAACTATGGAAATTAATACTTGGTATTGTAAAGACAGAAATATTTGTATGTGCATATACTCATACATATACATACACACATCCATATATAATTATGTGTTACACACATATAAACATGTCAGATAGCATATTAGAAATTACATATATGAAATTAAACATGCATATGTACATTCTGACTGATAGAGAGCTAATGACTTGAAAGACAAGTTTAGATGAAACCCTACTTCACTTTGTCAAATCATGCCTGATAGCTCAGAATAATCTTGCTTAAGTCTTTTTAGAGTTGTCTTCCTCAGGAATATATTCAGAATCCTAACTATGGAAATTAATACTTGGTATTGTAAAGACAGAAATATTTGTATGTGCATATACTCATACATATACATACACACATCCATATATAATTATGTGTTACACACATATAAACATGTCAGATAGCATATTAGAAATTACATATATGAAATTAAACATGCATATGTACATTCTGACTGATAGAGAGCTAATGACTTGAAAGACAAGTTTAGATGAAACCCTACTTCACTTTGTCAAATCATGCCTGATAGCTCAGAATGTATTACCATAGATATACAGTTCCATAATTCTTAGTGTTAATTATCTTTATCCAAATGCTTTCCAGGTTTATGTCCACTCAAATGATGGTGAGAAATTGTCACCAAAAACTCTTGGTTTGGTGACCTGTCTCCTTAAGGATATTTTGGAAAGAACATGGGACGATAATTAAAATCCCTGAATGCCAGTCCAGATATGTTGCTATTAATCTAACTTTCAGTGAATAACATATCTTTCTGTCTCCATTTCCTTATCTGCACAATTGAACTACTAATATTTGCTCTATCTACTTCACTGTATTCTTCTGAAGATTTAATACGACTAGAACAGTGACTTGGCAGAGGTTTTGTTTATACCACTCTTGGAAGCCAAGGCCTGAGAGATATGAGAGAAGCAGGTGTAGAAGAATACCACCCTGGCTATTTGTTACTATTTGTTAAGATCCAGAAATGGGAACAAAAACAAATTGGAACAACTTGAATGATCCCACCAGAAGATTTGAAAATTATTTTAAAATACAGATCATATGTTTCCTTTATTAATAAGTTATATTTAACATTGCCAAAACTAATGAACTGATTTCTCTTTGGTGGACACTATTAACTTTCTTTTGGATGAATCTAAGCTTTTATTCATTTGCAACCCCGCCCCCTCCCCGACACCAACTAACGGTGTCTTTTGTGCATAGTGAGTACTTAAAAAATACTTGCAAAAGGATTTGAATGAACAACTCATTCATGCCCTATTGTTCAGCTCCACTTGTAGAGGTTAATACATACTTGCTGGTTGGTTGATGGCTTAGAAAATCTATATGAAAGCTACTTGAAGACGTATGGAAGCATTATCTGAAGACAAAAACCATTACTCTATTCTTTGTCCTTGCGTCTTACATTAAAACTACTTGAAGTGTCTTTTGCCAAGATAATTTTCTTTTATTACTGCCATGGTTAAATCTCTCCTTATCCCATTTTCACGATTAATTTCCTTCTTTAGACAGAAGTTAAAGCTGAACTGCCTCCAAATACTTCATAATACTGAAAAAAATCTGAGATGAGACGGAGTGGAAGAAGAATAGAAACGTAAGACTTCCAGAAGCCAAGATGGGAGAAGAAGCAGTAAATCATTATAACTCTCCTATATTCACCTCCAAACAATCATAAAATAGTGCCCTAAAACAAATCATGGAACAGTAGAACCAACAAAAAAGATGGAGTGAAGCAATCTTTTGGCCCAAGAAAGTTGGAAGATCAGCAAGAAAGGTCTGTCTCACTCAGGTAAAAGGGGAGCCAGTCCAGGAAAGGAAGCTTCCCAGAAAGCCAGCAGCAAGCCCTAACTCAGCAAACCAGCAGGAGATCCTGATCCCCAATGTGGTAGAGTAGGCAAATGCCCCCCTCCCCTTAGCATCACCAGGGGAACCAGCAGACTCTAGCTCCAAGAACCACCACATGCTTCAGTAACCCCAGGAAAACTGGCATCCTCCAGTAGCCAGACCACCATGGGCTTCAGCACAGCCCTGAGCAAGCAGGTAGATGCCAGCCCTACAGGTGCCTAAGCAAACAGGCAGTCATCAGCATGGATGTCAGCTTCTAGAGGCCAGACCACCACTACTTCAGTAGTTCCCAATAGAAATGCACAAACAACCCCACTGGGCCTCAGTACATGCCAGATACCACTACTGGGACCAGCATAACACCAGGTAAGCTGACAGAGCCCCTATATCTTCCAGCAGAGCCATCCACCCTCTAACCCCATCACCTTAGTGTAACACCAGACATGAGGGTCTCCTTGTGGAGCTCAGGACAATATCAATGCAACACAGGTAAACAACCTACAGCCACTGGCACAAGAAGCCTGACACAGTACTCCTATCCTGGGAACAGAGATCAAATTTAAAAGAAAGGAAGAAGTAAGAAAAGAAAAGAAAGAAAGAAAGAAAGAAAGAAAGAAAGAAAGAAGGAAGGAAGGAAAGAGGAAGAAGTAAGAAAAGAAAGGAAGAAAGGAAGAAAGAAAGAAGAAAGGAAGGAAAGAAAGAAAGAAAGAAAGAAAGAAAGAAAGAAAGAAAGAAAGAAAGAAAGAAGGAAGGAAGGAAGGAAGGAAGAATGAAAGAAAGAAAGAAAGAAAGAAAGAAAGAAAGAAAGAAAGAAAGAAAGAAAGAGAACAATAACAAAAAAAGAATCTGACCATGGAAAGTTATGGTGGCAGGGAAGACCAAGATACAAACTCAGAAGAGGACAACAAGGTTAAAACACCTGAGGGCAAAACCCCAAAGAAAACTGGGAAGTGGTCTCAAACCCAGAAAGAACTCATGGAAGAGCTCAAAACAAAGCCTAAAAATCATAAAAGAGAGGTAGAAGAAAATAGAGAAGAGAAACGTGAGTGAAGCAAGGGAATTATGAAAAAGAATCAACAGCTTGGAAAATTACTTTAAAAGTAGAAATGCTCTAACAGAAAAAGAAACAGAAAAACCCTCTGAAGAAAAAACTCCTTAAACAATACAATGGCTCAAATGGAAAAGAAAGTACAAAAGCTAATTGAGGAAAACAACACTTTTAAAGTCAGAATTGGGCAAGTGAAAGCTACTCTAGGAGACATCAAGAATCAGTCAAGCAAATTCAAAACAAGGGGAAAAATGGAAGAAAATGTAAAATACCTCATGGGAAAAACAACTGACCTGGAAAATAGATCCAAGAGAGATAATATCAGAATCATTGAACTACCTGAAAGTCATACTCAAAAGGAGGACCTGGATGGTATCTTTCAAGAAATTACCAAGGAAAACTGCCCTGATGTCCTGGAGCCAGAGGGCAAAATAGGCATTTAAAGAATCTGCCAATCACTTCAGGAAAGAGATATCAAAATAAAAACCCCAAGGAATATTATAGCCAAATTTCAGAACTATCAGGTCAAGGAAAAAATATGACTAGCAGCCGGAAAAAAAAAATCAAATACTGGGGAGTCATAATCAGGATTACACAGAACTTAGAAGCTGCAACATTAAAGGAATAGAGATCAGGGAACATGATATTACAGAAGGCAAAGGAGCTTGGACTACAACCAAGAATCAATTATATGGCAAAATTAAGCATAATACATCAAGGGGGGAAAATGTTAATTCAATGAAATAAAAGAATTTCAAGATTTCATAGAAAGCCCAGAACTAAACTAAAAATCTTACCTCCAATATCAAGACCCAAGAGAATCATAAACAGGTAAAAAGGGAAAAGAAAACAATGGATTCAATGTACCTAAAATGTTAGTATCTCTACACAGGAAGATGATACTTGTAATTCTTAAAAATTCTATCCCTAATAATACA
Source organism: Trichosurus vulpecula (assembly GCF_011100635.1). Taxonomy (NCBI): domain Eukaryota; kingdom Metazoa; phylum Chordata; class Mammalia; order Diprotodontia; family Phalangeridae; genus Trichosurus; species Trichosurus vulpecula. The sequence continues at coordinate 229,114,407 of NC_050577.1, read as the reverse complement.
GCTAGAAGTAATATAACAGTCTGAGGGTATGGGTACAAGGTGAATTTGAGGGAATTACATAAAAAATACGGGATGAGAAAGAGGAATACACTGAGTGCAGAAGGAAGGGAAAGGTAGAATGATAGAAATTATTTCACATGAAGAGACACAAAATACCTATTACTTTGGAAAGGAAGATAGGAAGGTAGGTGATTAGCATTATTTGAAACTTACTCTCTTCAGTATTGGCTTAAAGAGAGAATAATATACACAATCAGCTGGATGTAGAAATCTATCCTACCTAACAAGGAACTAGGAGGGGAAGAGATTAAGTAAAGTGGGAGGGGATTGATAGAAAGGAGGGCAGATCAGGTGAGGCCACAGACAGAAGCAAAACACTGGTGAAGAGGGAAAGGGTGAAAGGAGAGAGAAGACAAACAGGAAACAGAATAAGATGCAGGAAAATAAAGAAGTAGTAATCATAACTGGTAATGTGAATAGGATGAACTCTTCCATAAAACAGAAGCAGATAGCAGAGTGGATCAAAAAAAAAAAAAAACAGAATTCTACAATATGCCATTTACAAGGAACACACCTGAAGCAGAGATACATACAAAGTAAAGGTAAAGGGAGGGGGGCAGGGAGAGCAGGGTAGCAATCCTAATTTCAGAAAAAGTAAAAGCAATTAAATTAAAATTAAAAGAGAGAAGGAAATTATATCTTGCTAAAAGGTATCATAGACAATGAAGCAATATCAATAGTAAACATATATTCAACAAGTGCTATAGCATCCAAATTCTTAAAGGAGAAGTTAAGTGAGTTACAGGAAGAATTAGACAGTCAAACTATACCAGTGTGGGATCTCTCCAAACCCAATAAATCCAACCAAAAAAATAAATAAATAAACAACAAAGAAACAATGAATTTAAGGAAAATAGCAAACTGGATGCCATTTTCAGAGAGGGCAAGGGGGGGGGGGAGAAAAATTTGGAACTCAAAACCTTGTAAAAATGAATATTAAAAATTTTCTTGACATGTGACTGGGGAAAAAGTAAAATTCTATTTAAAATAAATAAAAAAGGCTACTCCTCATATCTGGAATACTCTTCTTCTACATAGATGTTTGTATGTTTTCTTCCTCTTATTAGAATGTGAACTCCTTGAGGAAGGCAAAGTTTTTTTTAATCCCCAGTGATTTGTGCAGTGCCCAGTAAATGCTTAATAAACATCTATTGACTTGAATGACTAATTATAGTTTAGCTAAGTTTTAAAAATGAAGCAAAGTAGGGATAGTTTCCTAATGGTGGGAGGATTGAGAAACAAATTGACATGATTCATTGCATAAATCTGGTATTTTGCCTTAAAATTCTTTTCATGTGCTGTGAGGCTATGTTAAGAAAATGCATATTGTATCTTGATTTAGAGGGAAGAGAAGAGAAGAAGTATTTGTTAAATGGGTACTATGTTTCAGAAACAATGTTAAGGATTATACACATATCTCATTTGAATATGGAGTCCTGTTATGTAATAAGTAAATACTTAGGAGTCTACCTGCCAAGACAAACACAAGAACACTATAAGCACAATTACAAAACACTTTTCACACCAAGTCATATCTAAACAATTGGAAAAATATGAATCGCTCATGGATATGCCAAGTCAATATAATAAGAATGACAATTCTACCTAAAGTAATTTAGTTATTAAGTGCCACACCAATAAAATACCAAAATAAAAGTTATCTGATAGAGGTAGGAAAAGAACAAAGGTTCTTTTGGAAGAACAAAAAGTATCAAAAAAGTTAATGAAAACAAATACAAAGGAAGGTGGTCTAGCAATACAAAATCGTAAGCTATATTTTAAAGCAGTAATCATCAAAACTATCTGGTACTGGTTAATAAATAAAGTGGTGGGTCAGCAGAATAGATTTGGTACACAAGACACAGTAGTCAATGACCCCAGACTTTGGGATAAGAACTCACTATTTCACAAAAACTGCTGGGAAAGCTGGAAAACAATAGGACACAAACTAGGTAAAGACAAACATCTCACACCATGTACCAAGATAAAGTCAAAATGGTTGCATAATTTAGAAAAGGGGTTCTTATACTTATTCCATTCACAACCCCTTCAACATGTGGGGTCTCAACTCAGAATTTAAGGAGCACTGATTTAGACATAAACGGTGACGCCATAACCAAATTAAAAGAGCAAGAAATAGTCTAGCTATCAGATACATGGGGAGAGTAAGAATTCATGATGAAATGAGACAGAGAGAATTACAAAATGTAAAATAGATAATTTTAATTATATTAAATTAAAGAGCTTTTGTACAAACCAAAACAATGCAACCAAGATTAGAAAGAAAGTAAAAAGCTGGGAAACAAACTTTATAACAAGTGTCTCTGATAAAGGCTTCATTTCTTGAATATATAGAGGACTGAGTCAAATTTACAAGATTATAAGCTATTCTCCAAATGATAAATGGTCAGAGGATATGAACAGGCAGTTTTTAGATGAAGAAATTATAGCCGTTTATAGACATGGAGAAATGCTCTATATCTCTTTTGATTAGAGAAATGTAAATTAGAGCAGCTTCTCTTAGGTAACACCTCACACCTATCAGAATAATTAATATGACAGAAAAAGAAAGTGATAAATATTGAAGAGGATGTGGGAATATTGAGGCACTAATGCAGTGTTGGTAGAGGTGTGAAATGATCTAACCATTCTGGAGAACAATTTGGAACTATACCCTAAAGGCAAATATACTGTGCATACCCTTTGATCTGGGAATATCACTACTAGGTCTGTACTCCAAAAAGATCAAAAAAAAGAGAAAAGGACCTACATGTGCAAAAATATTTATAGCACCCCTTTTCATGTTGGCAAAATATTGGAAATCGAGGGTATGCCAATCAATTTGGGAATGGCTGAAAAAGCTATGGTATGTGAATATAATGGAATGCTATTGCACAATAAAAATAATAAATGGGCAGATTTCAGAAAAACCTGGAAAGACATATTAATTGAAGAAAGGTTAAATGAGCAGAACCAGGAAAACATTGTATGCAGTATTAGCGATATTGTACGATGATCAACTATGAATGACTTGGCTCTTCTCAGCAACACAATGATGCAAGACAAGTACAAAGGACTCACAGAGGAAAACACTATCCCTGTCAACATAAAGAACCAATGGATTCTGAATGCAGATTGAAACACATTTTTTTCACTTACTTCATTCTTTCTCATTTTTTTATCAGTTTCTTCTTTCACAGCTGTAACTAATGTGGAAAAAATGTTTTATATGATAGCAATATATAAACCATATCAAACTGCTTACCATTTTCAGAAGAGGAGATGGAAGGAAGAGAGGGAGAAAAATTTGGAACTCAAAATTTTGTAAAAAGTAAATGCTAAAATTTTTCTTGATATGTAATTGGGGAAAAATAAAATACTATTAAAAACAAGAATAGGAACTTAAGAAAATGAAAACACATTCCATACATAAAATAGGACAGTGTTATAGTAGGGTCAAAAATAATTGAACCCAGTTGATCTCAGAGCATGTATACATATGTCCATTTGTAGCAGTCCCATTTATCCATAGTAATAACAGCTAACAGTTGTGTATCACTTTACAGATTACAAAGCATTTTCCCCACAGAAGCCATGTGAGCTATAAAATTGTGCCCATTTTAAAGATGAATAAACTGAGATTGGAAGAGAAAAAATAGTAAATAAATAAATTAAATAAGTAAAATAAATCGAAGTAAATAAAGCAAAATTTCCGAGGTCATCGAACTAGGATGTTGTTGGATTAATCCTTGTCTTCTGACTTTAAGAACAGTTCACTTTTCACCATTTGCTATATATAGAAAAATTAAAGCCATAGTCCAGGATGGGGAAGGAAGGAAGGATGGACCAAAGAAGGAATTTTTTTTCACTTACTAAGTGACAGGCACAATGCTAAATCCTGGGATTAAAATACAAAATGAAAAATAATACCTTCTTTTAAAGAGCTTATGTTTTCATAAGGGAAAACAAAACAAAAATTAAGGAAACAGGTATCCAGAGAAGGATATCTTTGACTGGAATTTCTCAGGAATGTTATATGGAGCCATAGGGCAGTTAAATTACATGTTGACACCTTGATGTTAGTAGAGTCAAATGGATTATTAGCTAACCTTACAAGCATAGAATATTAGAGCTACAAAAAAAAATCTTTAAAGTGAAACAATTTAACCCCCATATTTAACAGATGTTCTCATTTTATTTCCAACCCCTCTCTTCCAGTCTTTTTCACAATAGTATGGAGTCTTTATGGGGATAGTAATTGGGCAAAAGAAATCAAGAAGCTTTGTGGGACAAGAATACAGGTCTCCTCATTCCCACTTCTGTACTCTTCTTAGTCAGTCAAAAAGTATTAAGTAGCTTCTGTGTTCCAGGAACTATGCTATAATTGGGATGCAAAGAAAGGTAAAATTCAGTCCCTGATCTCAAGGAACTCACAGTTTATTGGGAGGAAATGACTTACAAACAACTATGTATGAAAAAGCTATATATTAGCTAAGTTAGAGATAATGAGGGAAAGCACTATGACTAAGGTGAGGCATCAGGAAAAGCTTCTCTTTAAGGTGGAATTTTAGCTGGGACTTGAAGGAAAGCAGGGAAGGTGGGAGGCAGAGAAGAAGAAAGATAGCTTTTCATGCATGGAGGGTAGCAAGTGAAAATGCCGTGTGTTGCGAACATAAAACATTGATTGGAACACTTTAGATTAACCATCTCATAGAACTATACTGTTGCTAAAATTTTGAAAACTCAACTCAAGAATCAATTCTTTCACTATCTCACAAACAGTAAATGATGTTTTTCTTTACCTTGATTTTCAGTTCTTTAGTTCTTCTTATACCTCCAGTTTATCTCCCCTATTTTGGTTTCCCTTCCCTCTCTTCCCCACACTGACCCAGTAATATGCCAAATTAATAGTCCACAAGCTATAACCCTAGAATTACTCAATGAATGATTTTATTTCAATATATATCATATTTAGTAAACGTCTACTGTATTCAAGGAACATCCTGAATGAAGTGTGCATGTGTGTGTGTGTGTGTGTGTGTGTGCATGTGTGTGTGGAGAAGAGAGAGAGAGAGATTGAGAGAGAGAGATTGAGATTTAGTTAGTTACTGGATTGCTAAATTTCAACCTTGGCTAGTTCTCTCTGCATCTGCTCTTAGGCTACTCTATAGCACTTAAATAAGTCATAAAATTGATTTGATTTCAAATAATTTGCATTTATAACACTTTCCTTTTGCTCTTTGGGCTCCTATCTCATGTTTCAGAATGTGCATTGAAAAGCTATCTTTTTCAGTTTCCATATGATTTAGTCATTTATTCCAGATATCCAAACTGTTATATTCAATTTGAATAAAAATCAATTTAGGTGTACAATCATATCTATCACTTGTCTGTTTATCTCTCTACAAATGTATGAATATATAAATATGTGTGCATTTGTGTATATGTACACATATATCATAAACATATCTGAGACACTGTACATAGATGATGAGCTAGGATCAGAACTCAACAATCAAAATTCTTTCAATGATACTGAATAACTGAGAGCCATAGAATACAATAGGATAATGATGATGGTGGAGGTGGTGGTGGTGGTGGTGGTGGTGGTGGTGGTGGTGGTAAAAGGCAGTCAGTCTACCAATAAACATGTATTAAGTGCTGACCGTGTATCAGGAACTCTGCTAAGTATTCAGTGTACAAAAAAAGTAAAAGACTATAATTGACCTCAAAGACTTCACAATTTAAAGGAGAAAACATGAAAGTAACTATATACAAACAAGGTATATTCAGGATAATTTGGAAATAAACAACAGAAGGAAGGCACTAGAATTAAAAGGTATTAGAAAATGCTTCCTGTAGAAAGCTGAGACAGGTAGGTGGTACAGCGAATACAGCCCAGCACTTTGAGTCTACATAAGGGCAAGCAAGGTAGGACGTTTTGCTGTTTTTTTTTTCTTTTGGAATTTAAGTTCTTCTCAGCACTAAGGCAATCAAGTGCCTCTGATTGAGTCTTGTCTTTGATTGAATCGAGAGTCTTTGATGATCTGCTTAAGTCACAAGAAAGCCTAAGTCACATGAGATCGAGTCACATGGTTGTGAAGAAGCGTATATATATTCTAAGGTTAGCATTTTGCTTTGGGGTTCACACGTTGGAAGAGTGTTAGTGTGATTTGGCGAGAAGAAACTCTGGATAGCCTTTAAGGAGCCTCTGGCTTTGAAAACCCACATGTTGGTTCGCTCTCTGGTAACTATGCATATATTGCTATGAAGAGACAGTTAGAAGCCCTGTCTGCTGACTTGTGTTATTTGCTCCACTTACATAAGTTCTGCTTGTAATTTCTGTTTATATTTTCTCTGAAGTTCAGGGTGCTGGCTTTTTCCCCTGAATGAACTAAGTGAATGAAATATGTATGTTTAATTAAAGTGAGATTGCAAACCCCTTAAAGTTGCTTTCCTTAGAAAAGCAGGTCAAAGAAACTGTGCTCTGTGTTCTGGTGTTTTTGGCCTTATACCTCCACAGCAGCTGCAAGCAGCATTGTTGTTACAGGGTAATTATACCACCTACCTTGCAGGGTTTTGTGAGGATCAAATGTTATAAAAACTTCTAAAAATGTTTCATAGCACCTGGCACATAGTAGGTGCTATATAGATGCTTATATTAATGCTTTTCCCTCCCTTCCTCCTACTTGCTTGTCATATAACATAAGGAAGAATAACTGATGGACTATTCCTTTGAGATCCATACAATGTCAATATTGCCTTCAGCAAATTATATCTACCCACTCTGGAAGATTTATGGGATGAGATGTCATATAGGCTGGAATCCTATTGGAAAGAATATTCCCATTAGGGATCACGAATACATTGATACATGGATGTATCAGTTTATATCTATGGATTATTATAAATTAGTGGATGAATACAAAAACTACAGTTTACAGGGAAAATATTGTAATATATGTATGTATGTACATCTATATCTATATCTATGTACATATGGGTATACATTATATATACAATATATGTGCATTTTATATATGCATATATACATACATCAATGTATATGTATATATGTATATGTGTGTGTTTGTGTGTATGTATGTATGTGCCTTTAGTTTCACACCAAAATCTAAATTGTTCATTCTTTGAAAATTGTCGCGTTACATGCAAAATATTTGTTGACTTTAACAAGTGGCAAATTGTGCCTACAATGTTCTCCAAATTATTTATGTTCACAAGATTTTTTTATTCTCATTAAAAAGTAAGTGCTATGCCAAAAAATAATTAAAGAAAAACACAAAAAAGAAATCCAAGAAGTTATTTCAATTTTTGAAATATATCTATATACATAATATATATACATATATATATATATACATATATATAATATATGTACATAGTCTCATATAAATTGTCTCTCCTATCCATATGGATTTAAAATAATAAGACTGACCATGATATAACAAACCTGCAGTACACATTAGTTTTATGGTACTATTGTTATTTTAAAAAATAGAACAATTTGTTAGTTGTAGAATAACAATTAATTATAAAGTCAAAAACAAAACTATTAAGCTCAACCACTCAATCAAATTTAAATAAAAAGTTTTCAGATAATGACATTTCTGCAGTGGGCTTTCTCCTTATGTTTTTCTTTTTGTCCCCTCTCCTTTTCCCTCTCCCTCTCTCTCTGTCTTTCTTCTTTCCTTCCTTGTCTCACTTCCTTTCTTCCTCCTTGACAAATTCAAGCTGATTACATCAAGATCATTAATGTAACTTTCCAATGAGGTATGAGGTATGAAATACACTGTCCAAGTATGAAGTGTTGTGATAGGTACAAGGAGAGTGATATGCACCCCTCTGCCTGGCATCTTTCACGTAGTATGTTGCCACTATATATTTGGTATACATGTTATGCCTATAAAACCTAGAATTAACAGATGGGAATTGGGAAATGATAGATTTTAGCTCATGGTATGGAAAATATTACTATAAATTGAGGTTTATCCAAAAACTGAATGACCTGCCTTGGCATGTGGTAGGTCCCCAACTCTGGGGCTGTTCAAGAAACTTTTGTGAGATATTATGAAGAAGATTTCTGTTTGGGTATGGAACTCAGTGAACTCTTATATTCCTTCCAAATGTAAGATTATTTTTTGCCTTGGAGAAATGAATGAATGAAATGGGGATGCTAAATTAATCCAAACTGTTCATTACAATATTAATGATAACTTGGGGATAGGTATCTAAGTGGATCACCTTAGGGAACTGTCTATGGTTAGCCTTGTTCTTTCCATTTTTTTTCAATAACTAAGATGAAGAAACATGGCGTGGTTATTGCCAAATAATATAATATTTGGAAGGATAGTTAATATTTTATATGACAGAATGGAAATGAAAATGGTTATTACAGACTAGAATAGTGTACAAAAGTACTATGATGAATTGTAGAAGAGAAGAGTATAATATTTAGTAATATTTTTTTAAATATCAGGTATTTTAAGAAAAGTTGAGGGATTATTAGAAAATATATTGTTATGAAAAATAGGGCCTTAGTAGCCAAAAACTCAATTTGAGTCCATAGCAAGACTTCTTTTAAAGAAATAAAAAAATGTGATTCATCAATAGGGATAGTATCCAGAATCATGTAAGCTGTAGCTTTGCTTTACACTTCACTTTTAGCTGTATATCTGAAATACAAGCAAACGAGTCAGTTCCTATATTCAAGGAGTTTATATTTAAAATGGAGCAACACATAAAGAAGAGTTGGAAAGCTCATGGTGGGCAGGCACTTCTTATATACAAGACTTCTGGTGAGGATTTGGAGAGATAGTATAGTGAAAGTGTTGAGTCAGAAAGGAAGTAAGTATGTCTGGAGTCTCTCACAAAATGGTGGTCCATGCTCTGGATTCACCAATCAAGAGAGTAGAACTTGTATTCATCATGCCAAAAGCTGTTTTTGAGAGTTTGTAAAAGCTAAAAATATAAGTGGGTTCCAGAATATCAATTTATCTATTTTAGACCTACAATAGCAGAGAAGCAGAGTTAATAAACTCTAACTTAATTCAATTGAAAATATGTATGTAATCTAGGAAGGACAAGATGGAAATATAGCTAAAGGTACTTAGTCTAACATTTGAAAATATACTGGTTAATATCTGTAGTACTGTGACAGCTTAAAAAGCAATATGTAATATTCTTTTAGAGAGAAATAGTGTTTTATATTAAATTGGTCACTATATTTTATTCTAAAACTAACAACATATAGATTATTAAAAATGGAGCCAACTCTGGTAACCATCACAGAAATATCCCAAAGAAAATATTTAGGATATTCTGTGACTTGGAAAACAAACAAAATATAAATAAATATTTTAAACAATTAAATCACTATATAATTAACTCATTTCAACATCAAAAAAATACTGAGTGCTGGGGATTTTTCAAGATATTGTGGGAAACAAAACTTGTCCTAAGAATTGACTTCAAGAAACTGCCATCCACCTCCAGAGAAAGAACTGCTGGATTCGAAATGAAGATCAAAACATACTACTTTCACTTTCTTTATTTCTTTTTGCATAATTTATTTATTTATTTATTTAATATTTTTAGTTTTGAGCATTGATTTTCATAAGAGTTTGAATTGCAAATTTTCTCCTTATTTCTACCCTCCCCTCCACTCCAAGATGGCATATATTCTGGTTGCCCCATTCTCCAATCAGCCCTCCCTTCTGTCACCCCACTCTCCCCCATCCCCTTTTCTCTTACTTTCTTATGGGGCAAGATAGATTTCTATGCCCCATTACCTGTATATCTTATTTCCTAGTTTCATGCAAAAAACTTTTTTTTTGAACATCTGTTTTTAAAACTTTCAGTTCCAAATTCTCTCCCCTCTTCCCTCCCCATCCACCCTCCCTAAGAAGGCAAGCAATTCCACATAGGCCATATGTGTATCATTATGTAAAACCCTTCCACAATACTCATGTTATGAAAGACTAACTATATTTTGTTCCTTCCTATCCTGTCCCCCTTTATTCAATGTTCTCTCTTGACCCTGTCCCTTTTTGAAAATGTTTGTTTTTGATTACCTCCTCCCCCTATCTACCTTCCCTTCTACTGTCCCACCTTTTTTATCTCCTTCCTCCTTCTTTCCTGTGGGGTAAGATACCCAATTGAGTGTGTATGTTATTCCCTCCTCAGATCAAATCCAATGAGAGCGAGATTCACTCATTCCCCCTCTTCCCTTCCTACAGAACTGCTTTTTCTTGCCACTTTTAAGTGAGATAATTTACCCCATTCTATCTCTCCCTTTCTCCCTCTCTCAATATATTCCTCTCATCCCTTAATGTGAATTTATTTAGATTTCATCCCTTCATATTCAACTCACCCTGTGTCCTCTGTGTGTATATATATATATATATATGTGTGTGTGTGTGTGTGTGTGTGTGTGTGTGTGTGTGTGTGTGTATGTATATGTATATGTATAGCTAGATGGATATGTGTGTATGTATCTTCCCTTCAGATACCCTAATACTGGGGTCTCATGAATTATACACATCATCTTTCCATGTAGGAATGTAAACAAAACAGTTCAACTTTCTTGCTTACCTTTAATGCTTATCTTGATTCTTGTGTTTGAAAGTCAAATTTTCTATTCAGCTCTGGTCTTTTCACTGAGAAAGCTTGAAAGTCCTCTATTTTATGGAAAATCCATATTTTGCCTTGGAGCATGATACTCAATTTTGCTGGGTAGGTGATTCTTGGTTTTAATCCTAGCTCCATTGACCTCTGGAATATCATATTCCAAGCCCTTCAATCCCTTAATGTAGAAGCTGCTACATCTTGTGTTATCCTGATTGTGTTTCCACAATACTCAAATTGTTTCTTTCTGGCTGCTTACAATATTTTCTCCTTGATCTAGGAGCTCTGGAATTTGGTGACAATATTCCTAGGAGTTTTCTTTTTGGGATCTTTGTCAGGAGGCAATCGGTGAATTCTTTCAATTTCTATTTTACTCTCTGGCTCTGGAATATCAGGGCAGTTCTCCTTGTTAATTTCTTGAAAGATGATATCTAGGCTCTTTTTTTGATCGTGGCTTTCAGGTAGTCCAATAATTTTTAAATTCTCTCTCCTGGATCTATTTTCTAGGTCAGTGGTTTTTCCAATGAGATATTTCAGATTGCCTTCCATTTTTTCATTCCTTTGGTTCTGTTTTATAATATCTTGATTTCTCATAAAGTCACTACCTTCCACTTGCTCCAATCTCATTTTTAAGGTAGTATTTTCTTCAGTGGTCTTTCAGACCTCCTTTTCCATTTGGGTAATTCTGCCTTTAAAGGCATTCTTCTCCTCATTGGCTTTTTGGAGTTCTTTTGCCATTTGAGTTAGTCTATTTTTAAGGTGTTATTTTCTTCAGTATTTTTTAGCAAGTCATTGACTTGTTTTTCATGGTTTTCTCACATCACTCTCATTTCTCTTCCCAAATTTTCCTCTACTTCTCTAACTTGCTTTTCCAAATCCTTTTTGAGCTCTTCCATGGCCTGAGACCAGTTCATGTTTTTCTTGGAGGGTTTTGATGTAGGTTCTTTGGCTTTGTTGACTTCTTCTGGCTGTATGTTTTGTTCTTCTTTGTCACCAAAGAAAGCTTCCAAAGTCTGAGTCCAAATCTGAGTACATTTTTGCTGCCTGGCCATGTTCCCAGCCAACATACTTGACCCTTGAGTTTTTCATTGGGGTATGACTTCTTGTAGAGTATAGAGTACTTTGTCCCAAGCTTGAGGGGCTGCGCTGTCGTTTTCAGAGCTACACAGCAAGCTCAGCCACACCAATGCTCCTCCTCCCCCAAGAACCACCCACCCTGACCCGACTCAGATCTTAAGCAGGCTCTGCACTCCTGACCAGATCCACCACTTAATTCCTGCCACCAGGTGGGCCTGGGACCCGAAGCAACTGCAGCTGTAGTTCTGTAACTACAACTCCTCCACTGCCTCCCACGCCACCCCCCTCTCCTCCCCCAGCAGTGGCCGAACTGCGAACTCCTTTCGTTCTGTCCCCTGCAGTTTTTCCCACTAAACTTCTCTGTTGTCTTTGGTGTTTGTGGGTTGAGAAGTCTGGTTACTGCCACAGCTCACTGATTCAGGGCACTAGGGCCTGTTCTGCCTGGCTCCCGGTCTGGTTGGTCCTCGTGGCCCATGCTGGGCTTTGCTCTGCTCTGCTACCAGGTCCCTGCGATAGACCTTATCCTGTGACCATCCAGGCTGTCCTGGGATGGAGCCCTGCTTCCCTCTGCTATTTTGTGGGTTCGACAGTTCTAGAATTTGTTCGGAGCCATTTTTATAGGTGTTTGGGTGGGAGCTCATGCAAGTCCCTGCTTTCTAGCAGCCATCTTGGCTCCACCCACACTTTTTTTATTTTTAATATTTTTGTCTGTTTTCTTTTACATCACTAATATTTTGTGTGATTGTACATGTTTAACCTATATCAAATTGCTTAACATATGAGGGTGGGAAGATGAGGTGGGGAGATAATTTGGAACTCAATTTTTTAAAAAAAATAATGAATGCTATTAATTGTTTTTTACAAGTAATTAGGGAAAAGTTTCTTTTTTTTTAAATTGACTTCAAGGTGTTTAAAGTTGAACAGTAGAAATAAAGTGTACATATAACCATGGTAATACAAAGTTAAAAAAATGATAAATTCTGTAAGAAGAGCTTTGTTAATTTTTGTTGTAAACTCTACTCACTCTACTCTTCCTTCTTTTATTTCATATTTTCTAATGTATTAGTTTGATCCAGTCTTACTGAAGGCTTAAGTTTGTTCTTTTTTCTTATTTTTTCCCAAAAGGTATAACAAACCTAACATATTACCCAGAGAGCATTTTGGATTACAGCAATCAAAAACCTCCATGTGGTTTAAGAATATTGTATCCTCCCCCTTATAGAGTCCATGATTTCAGTATTCAAAAAAGGAGGAAAAAAAGGCAAAACTCCCAGAGTATGAATTTTTTGTTAATGGAAAATTCAAATTGTTCTATGTTGATTTCTAATGCAAAACTTTTTTTTTTAATATTTCTAAAGGTGTTATCAGTTTTCCCCTTGATGATACTGACTCAACATGGTGAAAGCTATTTTTGTGCTTTCCATTTTCTATCTCCTTTCACTATGGTCTCAGGAATCAATTATTTTTCATGTAGTCGTCCAACTGTGGCAATCTATACTTTTCGTATACTTATTCTAATCTGGTCTTCAAAAGATGATTTGGAAAGAATTTGAAAGAAAAAAAATATTTTCTACTGAAATGCTTATACTCCTGTGCTTATGGTCCTGCGGTTTTCTAGTCTTCATGGCTACCATTTTAAAATATGAACAATTCATAGTCCAGTTTTTTTTATAAATGCTGCACATAATTAGGTCATTTACTCATAGATTAAGAGATAAACAATCTTACTTGATTTTCAAATTGATTGACTCACTCTTGGAAGCTATTTTTTTTTAAATCATTCTGATTCAACAATTAAATTTTAGATTAAAATCCTTTGTTAAATTTTATAGAACTTTACCATTCTCATGTCTATATCACCTTTTTTCTAAATATCAAATTCTCAATTTAGCCTAAAAAAACACCATTCATGTACACAGAATCAAAAGTAGCAAAGGTTTTACTGGGGTGGAAACATTTTATAGAATAGAGGAGGGAAAGCGTGGCAGCAGATCAGTACAAAGAAAGAAGAAGGAATGTGCCATGACATAGAATAGTACTATGTCAGGAGAATTGAATCTGGTCCTTGTCTCAACCAGGTCAGGGGTGAGATAAGGTGGTCGGATTGTGATATTGGTGTCCAGGGGCAATCACCTGATATTAGAATTTTGGAAGAAAATCATGAGGCAAAGCAGAGGGGTGGTGGTTATCAATGGAAGGAAGTGGATCCTTATTTTCCAAAGTCGACACCCTGGGGCCAAGTCCTATTTGCCCCTGTGTCCCACTATACATAGTGTGTGGCATAGAAGATTTGTTGAATGGATTCAAGATACTGATCAAATTATACATTTTCTTCTGTGTATCGTGACAGATATTTTCCCCCATAGGGAGAAATGTATTCATATGTTCGTTAAAAAATTATTAAAAATCCATATTGGAATTACGTTTTGTCTCTTGCAATTTACAAATAAGTGGAATGTTTCCCCCAATAAAATACCAAAAGCATTTATTAAATTGTTTTGCTCAAGGTAATACAAGCAGTAATTAAGAGAGCTTGGATTTGAATTCCAGTTCTCTCACTCCAAATTCTGTTTCCTTTCCACTGTACACAAATGCCTTCCTATTCTAGTTAGTAAATTAAGATTTAAGAAGAAGATAGAAGATGTATGAGCCTTCAGAGTATATAACTATGTTTGTAGTGAAGGAAGACCACTTCTGTGAGGAAATATGGATTCATAGAAGGGTTCATGGAGTACGGAATGTTTTCCATGGGATTCCCAGAACTCATCACAGTGCCTTATATATGTCAGATGTTTAATAAATGCTTTTTGGATTGGATTGGAGCTCATTTTACATGCATAGACTAGCATGCAACAACAAAATAATTATGGGTTGTATTTGGCTGTGACAAATAGTTCAGTGGGGTGAAGTACATGGTCCATGCTTCAAGGTAAGGCAAAGGGATTCAAGATAAGACTAGAAAAGGGGGCTGAATTTATATTGCAGAGGACCTGAAATGCTATATGAAGATTTTGGAGCTCTAATCCAATTCAACTCAGTATGGTATTGGGTACCACTGGCTGCTTTTGCACAGGGAACTGTAATCATCAGACCTATTCATCAGGAAGAATGAGTAGGAAGAAATGAAACTGCCTCACAATAGTCAAAAAGAAGGAAGGAAACAAACATTTATTAATCATCAGCTACCTGCCAGGCACTGTGCTAAGTGCTCTACAAATATCTCATTTGATCTTCACAACAATTTTTGTGAGGTAGGTACTATTATTACTTCTATTTTACAGTTGAGGAAACTGAGGAAGATAGCAGCAAAGTGTCTTACCCAGGGTCACAGATCTAGAAACCAAGACCAAATTTGAACTGAGCTCGTCCTGAGTACAGACCCCAATATTCTATTCACTGTGTCATTTTGCTATAGTCCCTTATTATGAACTAGTAGGCAGTATGTCAATAAAAAGAAACAGCACAGTCCAATGGAAAGAATACTGGTTCTGCGAGAAGATCTGGGATCGAAACCTGTCTCTTCTGTGTGACCTATACATCAGTTTCCTCATATATTAAAGCAGAGAGGTTTTGTTAGTTGGTGTCTAAGGTCACTTTTATTTCTAAATCTATGACTCTATGGCCCGTGTATCCTAGTATACAAACTTTGGCCTTGGGCAAATCATTTCGCCGTCACTTTTCTGGGCATCAGATTCCTCAATTGTAAAATGAATGAGTTAGACTAGAAGAGCATCGATGTCCCTTCCAGCTCTAGATCTGTGATTCGAATCCAAGAAGCATCGTGGAATAGAAAGAGTGGCAGTAAAGGAGTCAAGAATTCAGGGTTCAAATATCTTCTTACGTACTAATTAGCTACATGACCACAAGCTATGTGGCCTCTCTGGGACTCAATATCTTCATATATGAAAAGAAAGGGGAATTGATGTAAGTGACTTTGAAGGCACCTTCTAGCTTATGATCCAGCATCCTATGATCTACAAAGCTAATTTAATAACCTGAGAAATGTAAGTCAGATATCAAAAGTGCCATGTGATTTCCAAAATATAATTTCTCAGAGTATGGAAATCTGGCCTAATACCATCTTGATGATTCCATACATTACTGTTTTGGTTGTTGCTGTGTATGTGTGTGTGTGTGTGTGTGTGTGTGTTTTCTATGTGCTTCAATTTTTTTTCTCCTGCTGCTGCAGTCTGTTTACTATATTTGGAAGCTCCATTTCTCTTAGAAGAGAATGAACATTTCTGTTCCAACAAAAAGTACATTGTTACTAAGCATGACAGATGAGAAAAAATAGAAATTCTCACGGTAAGTCTGTATAATTAGAACAGAGATCACAGCATGCTGCTCACTTCTAAGTGAGACTTACGCTATTGTTTTTTTGTTTTGTTTTGTTTTTTTTTGCATTGTTGCTACAGCTGTAAAATTAGAAAGAAAGGTACCTGGGCTACTCAGGGTAGCTCTTGGAACAATCTTTCTTAAAAAAATATAAAGTAAAATAAGCCTGAAAAAGTGTTTACCCACCTGTCTTCTTCAGTATATGGTCAGAAAGAATAGTAGTTAAGGCAACAAAAAAATAAAGATATTGAGGACTGGCAGAAAGAAGGCAAGGTGATCTGTTTAGGAGCTTTTAGAATCTGGGTCGAAATAGGAGACAAAGTCATCTCCTAGTACCTCAGTGCCCCAAGGCTTGTTAAACCTATGTGGACTAATGCTTAGAGCACTGGATGAAGACAAAGAATAGAAGATAATACTGGTGACAAATATCTACACAGGACTATAGATAAAGGAACTTAGGTCGGTAAATTAGTTGTTACAAAATTATCCATTCCAAGTACTATCTCCACTCATGTTTCCTCCTAATGAAGAGACTTGTGGTGCATGTTATATTAGGATAGAAGGGCCACAGAGCCATAGATTTAGAAATAAAAGAGACCTTAGACACCAACTAATAAAACCTTTCTGCTTTAATACATGAGAAAACTGAAGTACAGGTCACACAGAAAGTAAGTGATAAAGCCAGAGTCACAATCCAAGTTCTCTGACTCCAAATATAGCTCACTCTTCACCAACCCATGCTGTCAAGGCATTTCTTAGCCAAGTTCTCATTATTAAATAATCTTTAATACATTGTCTACAACATATTCTCATATTCTCAGTGAATAATTTTATATTTATATTGAGATGTGTATTTAGATATATACACACCCCTTCATAAGCACAGCAATAAGAATAGCTCAGATCTTCATAGAATGAAAGAACAAGAAGTGAAAAGCACCTCAGAGCTCATCTAGTCTAACTTCATCTGATAGATGAGGAAACTGAAGCCCTTGGACAAATAAAATGCTTATCTATCAGCAAAGTAGATTTCCCCCCATATCTCATAATACCAGTAAATGAGAAGGAAGTTTCCAACTCCTATATCTTCATAGTTTAATGAGGAATGTATTATATTTTTTGACAAAATGGAATCTATAGAAGACGTGCTATCCTAAAGTTATAAATCAGCTTGGCTCTTTTTGGAGCAAACTACTATTACGGATAACCATCATTTCCCCAGACTAGACTTACTTTGTTGAGAGAAAAGATAAATATGAGCCAGCTAGGTAGCACACTGGAGTCAGGAAGACCTGAGTTCAAGACTATCATCAGACACTTAACCAATTTTTACCTTGGGCAAATCACTTAACCCTGTTGGCTTTAGTTTCCCCATCTGTAAAATGAGCTGGAGAAAGAAATGGCAAACCACTCCAGTATCTTTGGCAACACAGCTTCAAATGGGGTCACAAAGAGTCAGACATGACTGAAAAATAACTGAGCAAAAAAAAATTATTATTATCATCAAACAGCAAGAATTATTGAAAATAGTCATAACTCATGACATTTAAAATAGTTTTTTATCTCTCCCTAGGTACGGTTTTCTAAACATTTTTGCTATAATTTTAGATATTGTCTCTTTGCTGAACTAAATGCTTCATTTGTCTATATGCTTTTTCTAACAAGCTTGCCTCTACAAATGCACAGTATCCTATATATTCAGGGGACAATGTAATTCAGTAACTTGAAAGTACTCCTAAAATTGCAGAAAATATTCTTTTATATTAACATCTTGTTATCTTCCCATGAAGATGGAAACAACAATGCTTTCTGTGGCTCAGTGATATTCTTCATTATTTCAGTGTTTTTTTTAATTTGTAAAAATAAGTAGTCATGCTAAAAATACTATACCAATCATTATAATTATAAATGGATAATGATGGAGTTGCACAATTAGCATCCTTCTGGAATAGCAAATTAATCCATTATGATTAATAATGAATAACAAATCAGTTAATAAAAATTGGCAATTTTTTTAAAGTTCCTAATGCCCAACCTAGCAATTATCCCCAAAGTCGATGTTATATATGTTTTTTGTTGCATGTTTTAAGTATACGTACATTCTGACAATGTTTTATAAGTCTGAAAAAAACAATTAGTTAAGTCCATTACTTGTATAACTGCAGTAGACATGGAAGGAAAAAAGAAATTTTAATGACTTCTGGTTCTGTCCTTCTTTGAGAGTGCCTATGCATATTCTTGAAACATCTTGAGTCTTCTCCAAAGAAAGTATATTTCTAGAAAAGGGAAAGCTCATGTCACTAAGTACTTTGGTTTTCCATGATACCAATCAAGTAATTGGATTTCCATATTGGTCATAGCGACCTCCTCAGGTGTGGTTTCTTTTCAATTATCATCCAACGGAATGTGCGTACAGTGTCTTTCTCCAACAGTTTTTTTTTCTTTTTTACCTTGAAAAATATCTGAAGATCAGTGATAGTGTATGAATGGACAATGGGGTGCTTTATAGCTAGATTCTCTTTTTGCCCCTTCAGTACTTTGACAATTTCTCCACTCAGATGGAATTGTTGGCTGGGTTTTCCTAACTTTTTATTTTAAAGGTATTTCAGTCCCTGCCTAAACTTTTGCTCTTTTTAAGTTCAAGATTTTTTTGTTGTTGTTGTTCACTTCTTTCAGTGGAGATAAGGACAAGTTCAGTTTGGGTAAGACTTGGGGCAGATACTTACTATGATACACTGACTTAGATTTTTTTTAGCCTTATAGGTGCCTTAGGACAGGATCAGGGAATGGAGAGGGAGCATTTGGAACACTGAACAACTATACTGAAAGCCAGAAGATTCAATAGCAAGTGGAATACTGTTTGAAGCACATTTACTTCTTTGTTTTGAATCCCTCCCCCCCACCAAAAAATAGTTAATACCCAAGAAAATAGAACACAATTTAAAATAAAAATGAATATTTATGAGTGAAAAATGTCCCTGTAATACCTTTCTATCAGATTTTAAAATTATAATAAATGTGAATAAATATCTGTTCTTGTATAACTGCCTTCATAGAAGTATGAAAGAAGTAGATTTAGAATTGGAATTGCCATAAGCTATCATTTATTCTACTCCTTTCATTCTACAGAGGAAGAAACTTTGTTCTGGGAAGGTCGTGTAACACAAATTTTCAATAGCAGAATGGGAATTCAACTCTAGACTCAGCTTTTTTTTTTTAACTATTCCACACTTCCAGCAAAGTTAAGGCCTGAAAAATATGTTCACTCATGGATGTTTGCTATTTTATAGACTCATACCATATTAGGGTAGAAGGGAATTTAAAGCTTACCTACACTAGCTCTCCTTTTTAAAAAAGGAAGAAAGTAATAACCAAAGGGTGTTATTGTCCAATTAGAACTCATCTTTCCTCCAAATCTCACCAATCTTCCTAATTTTCTTTCTGTCAAAAGAATCATTATCCTTCAAGGTACCAGCTTCACAATCACAGTCATCCTTGACTTTTTACTCTCCCTTGCCCTGTCTATCCAAATAGCTGTCAGATTCTACTTATGCCATGTACACTATATCTCCTGCTGCCACATGTCACCTTTCCAGTCACAAAGTCATCAGTTTTGTTCAGTCTCTCATCACTTCCTGCCTTTATACCTAATTGGTCTCCTCACCTCCAATCTCCCTCATTTCCAATACGTTCTTTAGAATATATTTGTCTCAAGGTTTATGCTATTTGAATCTGCTCTGATCTCAACAGAAAGAAATAGACACCAAAATAAAGAAATAAATAAAAGCACTAACCTTATCTTAGACTTTGAAAAAACTTTCAAAGATCTTAGAAGAGGCAAACTTACATTTACATATTAATGATTATATTAACAAAGTACTTACGGGAAGTGCCTATATAGAAACTTATGGGGGTTCTTGGTTATAGTGACAACACTTATGGTGAGACCCTCACAATCTGATTTTAACCTATCTTTCAAGGGTACTTTCTTATTATTTCATGGGTTCTATATTCCAGCCAAAATGGCCTATTTCCATTTTCTCATATCCAAAATTCAATCTGCTAGTGGTCTTCCTCCTCACTTCCATCTTTGAGAATCTCTTCAATATTCAGCTCAAGAGTCTTGAGCTGTCCAACACAGCCTTTCTTCATCCTCACAGTAGTTATTACTTTCCTCACCCACACCAAAAGGACTTTGCATAACTTCATATTTATTGATTTGTGTACATTCCATTGCCTCTCCCCTATTGAATATAAGCTTATTGAGGGCAAATTCCTAAGCATAACTAATTGATTTCTCTTTTTTTCATAGTATAGGACTTTGAGAAATACAGTAAATCCAGAGAGGATAGTGGAACTTTCTCCTGTATGTAATGGATTCATATGTATAAAAGGGAATGTAGAAAACAGGGATGATACTAAATTGTAGATTCTTTGACCATAGAGTGCTTTCAAAATGAAAAATCAATTGGTTTCATATATTACATAGTTTTCCAAATTCTACAAAATAAAATTCAAACAACAGAAAAAAAAGTTTCATCTCTTTTCACTTTAACATTATTATTAATCATAATTAATATTTTACTTTCTTTTCTTTTTGAGACTGGATCTCTGTATCTCATGTAGGCTGGAAATGCAGTGGTCTCTCATGAGCCAAATCTCATTACTTATCTGCATGGGATCTCAGACTATTTTTATAAGCATATTAAAGTTTGCAAAATGCCCTCCTTAACACCATTAAACTCAGCTCAGCTCTATTTCACACTTGGGGTAGTTTGTCCCTCCAAAAGCTACTTGGCACCTTCCTACTTCCCAGAGCTCTCACTGTGTTGGTTCCAGATTTAGTGTGACCACCTATTTGACCTTGCCCACTGCAGCTTAGAACTTCCATAGTTGAATGAAACACCAACCTCAATCTTCCTGGTAACAATGATCACAGGCTTGTACCACCGGGCCTGGCAACACTCATTTTTAAAATAACAAGTAATAAAAAACATACAGGCATCTGATGTTGCTAGGGCCTCCTGACTAGTGTCTGGTAATCATCATTAGCTAGGAAATATTCTAAGACTGAAGAGTTTCATCTAAATTAATTCAAGACACAAAATAGAAATGAAGTGAGCTATATATACACACTGTTGCAAAGCATTTCAACCTCGCCTTGTGCATATTTATTTTGCGAAGTAAAAATTTTATGCATCTAATGAATTTTGGATATAACTCAACTTTTATATCTAGATGTTTGCAGTACTGATGTCAGGTTACAGCAGTCTCAATTCTGGATTCTCATCCAAAACCTAAACAATATAGTGATAAAGCAATAGAAGTGTAAGGACATTTTCAAAGATTCATGTTATCAGCCACTGTACAGGTTGACAACTAGTAGTAACATTTACTCTATTATATGGAGAGTACTGTAATACAGCAAACCCTGAATAGAAGTTCTTCAACTTCTCAAGTGGTAATAGCATTTTCATTCATTTGATAAATAAGTACCAGGAATAACCCCATGATGTGTCAAATTGGGGTGGACTATTAAGTGGACACTAATGTTATTGTGATTCAATCAATACCTTGTAAGTTCCAGCTAACAGGAAAGGGGGGATTAAGCTTCACCTAGAGGAGTTTAAAATGGACTCCATGACTGGACTGAGGATGTAGATTTCTATTGTTAATAGGGCTTGGTATTTTCAGGTTATATTAACCATGTCTCTTTGAAAGGGGGACCACTCAATTGCTGTAAACTGGAAATCCCCTCTCTGTCTACCTCTCCAACCCCATACGTAATATAGCAAAGATTTTGGAATGCATTGAGTATGACTTTACCTACAGCCTTCTAAGGGATTGAAACTAGACATTGCTTCTTAGTATAGAGAATTACCAAGCAAAACCCCCCTATATCAGTGGAGATGTCTCTGGTTTCTAGGGGGAAAACATACAGGCTTTCTGATTCTCTCTACATTTATTCTCTGGTGGGCAGAAGAAGCTTCTTTCTTTCTCTCTCTCTCTCTCTCTGTATCTGCCTCTATTTCTTCTGGGTGGAACAGTAGAAAACATCAAGAGAAGTAATTCAATCTCAATATTTGCAAGCTCAGTGGATAGAGTGCTGGTCTTGGAGTCAGGAAGACCTGAGTTTAAATTTGGCCTCAACACGTAATAGCTGTGTCACCCTGGGCCAGTCATTTTAATTTCCTCATCTATAAACTGAGTTGGAGAAGGAAATGGCAGAACACTCCACTATCTTTGCCCACCACCCCAAAAAAACACAAATGGGGTCATGAAGAGTTGGAAACAACTGAACAACAAATGTCCATTGATGTGGGGGGGGGGGCGGGGCACATGTCCACACACTTGTCTTTATAGTTATGAAATTATTGAAATAATTTTGGAAAATTTACACGCTTTTATAAACATTTCTCACTAAATCACTATGTTTAATGGTATTAAGGAAAGCATTTTGCAAACTTTCATATGCTATAAAAAATTTAAGTTGCTACTAAATATGTCTCTTCTTTCATGCAAAGTTTTTTTTTTTCTTTTGAGTGAGGTTCAGTTAAATTGTAGATATGTGTTCTGCATACTCAAAGGTCCAGAAAGTTCCTGCCTGAGAAAGGGAGTCATTTGTTTTATGAAATTGCTTTCCAATGCAGTGTTCATAACAGATTGTCTTTGAAATTATAATTTGGTTTTGAGGGAGATCCACATGGGTGCAGTAAATATTAGCTAAGCAGTGACTCAAAAAGGTCACTGGCAGAGAGAAGATAAGGTAGTTGTGAACCGTCTTCTATATTAGTCCCCTTCTGTTGCTGCCTTTTTGTGATTTCTTTCCTCTTCTTCAAAGCTGCCTTTAACTTGTCTAAAAACTCATAGTAGAAATGGGGACTATGTAGCATGAGTTACTTCAGCTTTAAACCATTGTGTGGATAATTTAGAAACTTGAAACTGTCTAAATGCAATGGACATCTATAGTGAATTCCACAGCTATTCTATTAGTGAAGTCTTCATGCTGCAGTGAGCAAAGGACTAATCTTTTAATCAGATCTCATTCAGTAGTCACTGATTCTCAGTTTCTTCAGCTGTACAATGGGCTAAAAATATTTACACTACCTGCTATAGGGTTCTTATGGGGCAAACACATAGTAAACATTAAAACTTAAACATGTGAGTTATTATTACTATAAATCATTATTATTTTGAGTACTTAAACTGATCCCCAACCTAGTGAGTCTGGCTGGTGTGTGCTTTTAATGAGTCTGAAAAGACCATGTGGATTAATAGTCTAATTGGCCTTATATGAATTGCATAGAAGAATTAAATGCAGTTACAGTACAATTTGCATTTAAAAGGCAGTTTACTCATTAAAGATAATCTGGGTTTTCTGATGTGATTGCTTTAAAGTTATAGGTTACATCTATAACATATGCCTTAAAGGCCAATTTTGCCAATCAACATCTATTTATTAAACACTATGTTCAAGGCATGGTGGAAAGCTCAGGGAATACCAAAAACATGACAGCAATGACAACAAACAACAGTTCCCATCCACAAGGAGCTTGAATTCTGATGGGGAACTAGGTAGATAATAGATATATACAGAGTCATTAGGTAATCTCAGAAGATAAGGCAGGAGCACCTGGAGACTGGGAAAGCCTCCACAGCTAAGGTTTTAAGAAAGCTGATTTCAAAAGGCTCACATTTGGATAATCTCAAGAAGGAAATTTCTGGTGACAAACACACAAGTTAATCCAATTAAAAGAGAGGTGGCAAGGCAACTCTGGGGGGAAAAAGGAGAAATGGACATTTTTTTATCTTTTCTTGGGGCAAGTTTGGGCATAATCATTATGCAACTTTTGTGCATGCATGTGTGTGTGTGTGTGTGTGTGTGTGTGTGTGCGTGTGTGTTTCCCCCTTGTTTTCAATTACATCTTTGTAGTCATTATGCACATTGTTTTCTTCATCTGGCTTACTTTACTTCAGTCTATATATGGCTTTTTAAATGTAGCTAGGTAGCAAGCACATTGGAGAGAGCCTTGGTCCTGGATCTAGAAAATAACTTATATGATAGAAAGTCCAAAGAACTGTAGCCAACTGCAAGCTGAGCCTCATTTCATATGGTAGCATAACCAAGAAGGTAAATTAGATTTTAGGCCTTGTAAATAGGAGCTGAATGCCTAGGGTGGGCTAAGTGATGGTCCTGCTTTACTCTTCAATGGTCTCATACTTGAATCCCTTTGTTTATCAGTTTCACATTTTAGAAAAGGTCCTTGACAAGCTCCAGTGAGACCAAGATGTTGAGAGAATGCAAAACCACACTCTGTGATTCTGGGTTGGCGGCACCTGGGGATGTTTAATCTAGACATGAACTAGATAGCTGTCTTAAGGTTTTTGCTGGGCTGTCAATAGGAAGAAAGATTAGACTTGTTTCATTTGCCTCCAGAGGGAACAACTAGAAGCAAGCCTATTTCATAATTACTGCAAGTGGTCATCAAGCTTTCACTTAAAGACCTTTGGTAACTGGATAGAAGCTGCCTTCAAAGCAGCCCATTCCATTGTGGGTCAGTCTTAATTATCAGGAGGTTTCTCTGAGATGAAATCTATCTTTATGTAACTTTGAGCTCTCTTGGGCCTAGTTCTCTCTCCTAAAGAGATATAGAAGCAGCCAATGGGGTAGAGTGGTACAGCAGAAAGAGTCTTAGAGTCAGGGAGTCTAGGTTTAAATTTGGACTCTGGGAAATAGGAGTTTAGGCATCACTTAATTTCTTTAGTCCTCAATTTCCTTGCCTGTATAATGAGGAAGTAGCACAAGATGACTTCCAAGGTCACTTCTAGCTCTGAATCTAGATCCTAAGGTTAAACTGAATTTGTAAATTTTATTTTTTAATAGATCAACTTGACAGAATATTTTATAATGCTAAAAATAAACATTTGTTATAATCTTATTACAGGGCAGACACTGTACATCTCTGTTCTTCCATTAAACATATTTTCTGCCTTTTTTTCTTGTATCCTTGCATACACAATAGACACACAAAAAAATTAAACTATGCAATTGAAATAGTCTTAATTCTGTTCTATCTATGAGCATCTCTAAGTACATTTTAATTTCAATAAAAATTTATTAAATGTGAAGCAGTCTTGGTATGATTTCAACCTTATTTATAGAATGATATTTAATATCCTTATAAATAATTTTAAGCATGTCTGTAATAGAAACTACATAATATATTTCAATTATCTTCTCTTTTTTTATTACTCTCGTGCCAGATATTGTCTAGAACTCATGCTGATTAAATGGAACTTGCTGTCCAGTCCCTTGCCAACATTTTTCTTTATGCTCATGTTTATAGACAGATAGATAGGTAGACAGATAGATGGACAGATAGATATAGATGGATAGATATAGATATACACAGACATATATGTATGTGTATATATGTATGTACACACATATACATATACATACATAAATATATAATCTTAAATGCATAATTATTTATGCATAATTTCCCACTTGGCTTCTCTGTCCCTTGCTCACTAGGCAGAAACAAATGATCTCTGATGGCAAGTTTGGTGCTGGACTAATAACAAAGCATAAAAGATCAAGGGAACTGGCCACATTCCCTTTAATCTCCTCTGTATTTAGATGCTTCAAAGTTTGTGTAAAAATTTTCAAAGAAATTCACAGATGTTATCTACTTTGAAAAAAAAAAGTCCATTAAAAATCTTCAATGTAGAGTTAACCACACATTCTAAGAAGAATTCAAATTTATATACCCCAAACAACAAATCATTATGCTTTAACATAATACCAATCTGATTCAGTGCAATTCAGGGCAGTGAATACTTGCATAACTAACCTTTCCATTATTTGAATTTCAGATCTATAATTTCATATGTTTTAATATTTCTAATATGACATCAAGACACTCCAGGGTACATTTTATTATTCCATTTATACATGCCTTGGGTACATTATGAGCTGCAAATCTAAAGGGTAAGTGCTTTAAACCACCCAAATCATGTATTAGTGGATCAATAAAACACACCCTGGAGTATCTTAATCCTATAATATGTCTCCAACTTCTTATTAAAAGAAGGAGAAAGCAATTAATCCAGAAATAAACTAATACTTTAGAAACTCATGATTCCAATGTTACATGTTACAAAGAGAGTGGGTAGGAAAACAAGGAGGGTATTTTTCACAACAGAGAACCCCAGAATAAAGTTGAATAATGCAGAGTCCATCTACTGAAATGCAATAAGGGTTTCCATGGTGAAATGCTCTATCGGTAGAATCTCTAGTTTGTATTATGTGAAGGTCCTTGTCTTTTGCTCTGGTAAATGCTTTTATAATTTAACTGACTCCTCTGATAAACCATGTTACCCTGGCTTTGATACACAGACTATCATTTTTCAAAGAATTTCAATTCAGTGTAATTCATTTAACCTGAGCTCTTGCATCTCATGGGGACAGGGAAGTTTTCCTTGGGTGGACTGGGAAGGATGTGAATGCCTGAAGAATGTTTGACTTGATCAAGGAAGACTTTAAAATGAAAATGGTGAGGGCATGAGAAAAATGTCCTGAGAATCCTTTAAATCTAGATACCACAGAAACTAGCAGGTATTCCAGGAGAAAGAAAATGAGTGAAGTAGATGATCAGTAAATCATAGAGGAAAACAGTAATAGTAAGATAATAAGGGACCATCCTAATGGTCTTAGATATCTACACATTAATATAAAGCATACAGAGAAGAAAAAAAGAAACGAGATTTTAACTGAAAAAGGAAAATAAAATCTATTTGGTACTAGTGATAACTTGAGCAATTGGACACATGACTATGATATGCTAGTTGAAGGGCATACTCTGTTAAAAAGTAGATCAAATAAAAATAAAAAGGAAATAGAATACTATGTGTAAATCCATGACCTAATGTGGATACCATGTGAGAAACATTTGTGTTGGGATAAAAGAAAATAGAAACACAAGTTTAATACCACACATACATGTGGGTATTAAATTGTCCAACCTACAAAAAAAGAGACTAAGGCAGAGCTCTGAGCCAATGAAACTTCGTTAAATACTCCATGTTCCACTCTAATGAAGTGAACCACAGATCTCCCTCATGATCCGAGATATTCCCTTCTTCCGTGGCCTTATTTTTATAAGGTTTGATACCAGATTTGAAATTTGAATTCTCTAGAGTGCCTACACAAAATACAGAATCAGTTGGTTGGTTGATAGACCTTGCTTCAAGGGCCCCCCAAAAATGATGCATCAGCTAGAAATGATATGTCAGCAGGGGGATCTTAGGTTGGGTGAAGCATAGGACAACTCCACTGACTAAGTGGTCATAAGATGTTCACCTGACCGTGTTGGGCAAGACAGGGAGTTCCAGAGATACAAAAATAAGTTGGGTGGCTTTCCATGTGACTTAGTCACTTCTGCTATACTGGACTTGGTCACCACAACAAGGAAAAACAATAGTGGAGGGCTTCTAGTTAGCCTCCTATGATTAAGCAAGTGAACTTACAACTGCAGTTTATAGTTCTAGGGACTAATATACAGTACTTATAATCACTACTTCATATGGAATCACATCAAACTGATTAATACAGATTGGAATAGAGTAGAAGTTGAAATGAATCATTTCTCACATAAGAGTATTGGGATAGGGGCAGCTAGGTTGCACAGTGAGTAGAGCACTGGCCCTGGAGTCAGGAGAACCTGAGTTCAAATCCTGTCTCAGACACTTGACACATAGCTGTATTACCTTGGGCAAGTCACTTGACCCCAATTGCCTTCCCTTCTCCCCTCCAAATAAAAGAGTATTGGGATAGACAACCTAACCAAAGGAAGGAGAGTGGTGATTCTGCTGCTGCTGCTGCTGCTGCTGCTGCTATTGCTAATTGTAATAATAAAGTTCAAAACATCACCCATGCTATGAGGGGAAATGGCAAAATGAGGGAGGGGATTCTGGGCAGGGCGATATAGAGCCAGGACTTAGATGCATGGTGACAGTCACTGGAAAAAACCATGAAACAATGGCAAATTGGACTCTCATAATAATACTGATTAGATTAATAGACAATTCAATGGGATACAACAGCTCCCAAGAGCCTGAGAAATATCTGGTATATTGATGAGGCTAACTTCTGCCCAGCAACAATGAGACTAAAATCCAAACTAAATCTAAATCTAAATCTAAGATTTTATGCTCCACTATTGTTTTTCCTTGTTGTGGTGACCAAGCCCAGTATAGCAGAAGTGACTAAGTCACATGGAAAACCACCCAACTTATTTTTGTACCTCTGGAACTCCCTCTCTTGCCCAACATGATTAGGTGAACATCTTATGACCACTTAGTCAGTTGAGATGTCCTATGCTTCACCCAACCTAAGATCCCCCTGCTGACATATCATTTCTAGCTGATGCATCATTTTTGGGGAGCCCTTGAAGCAAGGTCTATCAACCAACCAACTGATTCTGTATTTTGTGTAGGCACTCTAGAGAATTCAAGTTTCAAATCTGGTAGCAAACCTTATAAAAATAAGGTCATGGAAGAAGGGAACATCTCGGATCATGAGGGAGATCTGTGGTTCACTTCATTAGAGGGGACCATGGACTAAATCTAAATCTCCCTAGTACCTGTTAACAAGATACAGTTGCTTCCCCTTTTCTGCCTCCCCTTCCCTGTGGTTAAAACTACCCAATACACTTGCTTCCTTTTCCCTGTAGTTAATTGCCCATGCTGGAGCATACCACACTCCTGGCTACATAAAAGCAAGCCCCAGTCCTACTTCAAGCTACTAGCACCCCTAAGGACTAGTCTGATGCTTTTGCATCAATAAAGCCCTATTGAGTAGGAGAATATCTGACTCTTGAATTCTTTCCCGAGGACCCAACTCCTGAACCTCACCATCCTCTTCAATACCACAAAATTACAGTCCATCTCTATTTGAGACTGCTATAAAAGTTAGGTTAGCATGGAAGCAAGTAGACCAAGCTGCAATATATTTTACAAGCTGAAAAAGGCAAAATATACCAAAGAGATCAGAAATAACAGCACCTGCCATCTGCTAGCAAGTTTCTTTGAGGATGAAACTGGACATTAAGGTGGGCATCTAAAGAGTGCCCATGAAATGGGTTGAAGACATATATACTTTTACTATGCAGCAATATTGAATCATAACCAAAAAAGGGGGGTGGGGACAGGAAGAGGAAATGATACCATTTTTTAAAATCAATATTATATTCAATTCTAAGTCACACAACAATACATTGCTGATCACTTTGGGGCAATTGTAAAAAAAATAACTTCATCCCTCAACCTTAATTAGAGAAAATAGGAGATGAAATTTTTATGCTCCTAAAATCTGAAGAAGGAAAACTTGAAGAACCTTAGGTCATCTTGGAGTGTAAATCCAATCATTTGCATTATCAGAGCCCAATTTGCCATTGTTTCAGGGTTCTTTCTAAGCCTTCTTAGCTACTGTAATTATCTCAGGGCACATAAGTCCCTATTATGCATCACACTGGCTGACACTATCCTCCTTAGCAATTTCCTCTCCAGAAGGCCTGAATGATGGATTAGGTCATTGAAAATCTTCACTTAACACAAACTCTGGAAATTACATAAAATACTGAGATAGATAAGAAAAAAATACATCAATATTACCAATGATTTTGAAAAGAAGATGGGAATACTTTGCCTGGAAATTAAAAAAAAGTTGCTTTTGAGTTTGATGGCATGAAGCAAACTAGCAGGCTCATTATCACAAAACATATATCTATATATATATATATGTATGTATGTATATATGCATATATATATATTAAATCAACATCTACTATAAGTATTAGGAACTAACATTCTCTCACATATGTGACAGAAAGGATAAAAGCATTTTAGGGCCTTTATACAATAGTATATGGAGCAGGAAATGTGAAGATACGAAGAAATATCTCAAAGATTAAGTGTAAAACATCATTAGTACCAAAATGGTTTGAAAGAGATATTGATGATCTGTGGGAAAGCATTAGAAGGCTACAAAAATATCTAGTTAGTATGTACAGTAGAAAACTTAAATGCCATGTTACCTCTTTAAAGGGGGAAGGAAGAAGAAATATATGGGATGGAATCCTGAGAGTGGAGGAAGTATGAAAGAAATGGTGTGTCCCCTTAACAATTGAAAGTAAAAGTCAAAATTATTATGGTGATACAAGCAGTCAAAGCAAACTAAACAACACATAAATCATCCTGCTTAAAGTCAACATGTTGCTACAGAGATTTAGAAAGTAAAGAAATAAGCAAAAAGTGTGAACCCCTGACGGAGATTATGTATACTTTCTAAATATCTATGTGGTTATAAGAAACCCAACACACTGAAATGCAAGGTAGATGAAATAAGAAACAGAAAGTGTGAGCACTATGTGTAAAAATGAATTTATCTACATCATGGCAGTTGACTGAAAAACTAGCTTTCTGAAAAATAGGAAGTCAGTGGATTTGAAAATAAACATCATTATTGGCTCAGACAGTCCAGCATCACAAACTTCCTTTCTGGTGTAAAACTAATCACAGCTTTCTCACAAGAAGAAATTATCTCTCTACTACCCAAAATTGGGAACACCAATGACTTCCAAATATATTCCAGCTATACGTATTTTAGACAAAGCATTCACCATTTGTACTAGTTTTAAAATCTACAAACACAAGAAAATAATATTGCTTCAGGAGCAACCAAAAAAAAATGTTCCAGGTCTATTCTCAATCTAAATTTCACACTCACTTCATTATGCTTATCCTTTAATTTGGATCATATAGTTAGAACAAAAGGCAATATATTGAAATTATGGGGAAATTGAACTACTTGGTAAACTACTGGATTTCATGACTATCTCCTTCATTTGTTGAATTCTGGCCCATGCTGTTTTCAAGCAGATTTTTATCAATATATTTTGTTTTACCTCACCCCAACTTCCCATTGTATCCACTTTATTTACATAGAAAAAGAAAATAAGAAGAAAGAAAACGAAAAAGCAGCAACATCAAATAATACATTAAAAATGTCACATGATGTTATACCTGCAAATCTCCCCCCCATTCATTGCAAAAAGCATGAAAGGGTGTGAACAACTGTATTTTTTTAAAGCCCTTCTTTTAAGCTAAGCTCTTGTTTTTGTTTGTTTGTTTTAATAATTTCTCAGCATTCATTTTGATTGTTTTCTGGGTGATATTCTTTCTATTTACATTGATGTGGTCATTGTCTTCATTGTTTTCCTGTCTCTGCTTACTTCACTTTGTATCAGTTCATATAAGTCTTTCCATGCTTCTCTGGATTCATTATATTCATTGTTTCTGGGCATAATAAAACTCCATTACATTCACACATGATTTGTTTATTCATCCCACAAAACTAGTGGGTGTCTATTTACTTTCAGATTCTTTGCTACATTAAATAAAATATTTCTATAAATATTTTGGTGACCAAAAGCCTTTCTTTTTGTCAAAGACCTCCTTGGGCATTTATGATTAGCAGTTAATCTCTGGGTCAAGCAGGAATCTCTGGGTCAAGAAGCATGGGCATTTTAACAAATTTGCATATTTAAAGGTTGCTTTCCAAAATTGTTACTGTTGCACATCTCTTTCAACAATACATTCATGCACCTTTTTTTTTTCACAACTCCTCTAGCATTGACTCCTCTAATCTGTTATCATCTTTGTTAGTTTTCTGCTCAAGTATCTTTTTTTTTTTTGGAGGCAACTGGGGTTAAGTGACTTGTCCAGGATCACACAACTAGTAATTGCCTGAGGCCTGATTTGAATTCAGGTCTTCTTGACTCTATCCACTGCACCACTAGTTGCCTCCTCTGCATCTTTTGTACCTTGACTCATACCAATAGTTGCATGACATTTCCATTAATTTCAATGCTGGTAAAGTCCTATTTCCCCTCCAACCAAATATAGTGCTTTATTTTATACTTCTTCAATACACCTGCCATACATGGCAGTTATCTGTATTGTACAGAACCAAATTCTGCTCTTAGTCCATTCTGTACTAATACCCAGCATCTATCTTGCTAATGTACCTTCTCCTCTGTAGATCTCCTTCCAGTGACACTTAGTGCTGCATTCAGAATAGTTTG
Organism: Trichosurus vulpecula; assembly: GCF_011100635.1. Taxonomy (NCBI): domain Eukaryota; kingdom Metazoa; phylum Chordata; class Mammalia; order Diprotodontia; family Phalangeridae; genus Trichosurus; species Trichosurus vulpecula. Next base: position 229,082,143 of record NC_050577.1, on the reverse strand, counting down.
TGCTGTGATTGAGAAAGTTATTAGAGAGTGGTATGATTATGTGGAAGTATTATAAATATGTGTCTATATTTGTTGGGATATCAATCTGTGGTTCCTTGGGACTTTGATAGATCTTGAGCAAGTGAATGAAGAATTCTAATATGTTGTGGGTATTTCTTGGGTACAGATATAACTCCACAAAATTCAAGTTGCCCATGAAAGTAAGCATTGATAGAGAGAATTAATGCAAACTAAGGGGACTTTCAACAGCAAGCGACACAAATATGCACATCCATCCAGTGAGAAAGAGCAAATCCCAACATTGATATCAACACATTCAGAATGATTCCTATTCAGGAGATAGCAATGACATGTTACTAGCATGAGTGAGATATTCAGATGGCACAGTTCTAAATAACCAGTAACTTTTATACTAGAAATAAAACATGGGAGGATCTATAGCATATATTTGAGAGGATTTGTGACAATATACATTTCAGATTAAAGATTATGTAAAATGTGGGAATGGTTGATAATGCTCTGATGGATAGAAATGGGATCTCAAATATTCTTGATAGAAGAGAAGATATGTGAAGCTCACAAATCAAATGTATGTCAAAACCTGAAATTAGGTAAAGAACATATACAAAAGGAAATATGACTGACCTACGATGGACAGATGAAAATTATGAGGAGACTTTTTTTTAAAAACGCACTTGAGAAAGAGAGAAAACATGAACTAATGGATAGAGGATGGGGCTTGGAGTCAAGAAGAACTGGGTTCTGCTTCTACCCAAGACAAATACTGTCTGTATCCCTGGGAAAGCTAAATAATCTTTCAGTTCTATAGTCAATTCTAGGACTGTAAACTCTAGAAAGTTGTTGATTTGCATTTGTCCAAATCCCGATTGCCCGGCATTGATGACATCAGTAGCCCAACTCCTCCTATTCACTCTCTCTCTTCTCTTTCATACACACACACGCACACACACACACACACACACACACACACACACACACGCACACCCAAGAAAAGGAAAAATAACAAGAGCTGTCAAAAAATGAAATAGACTGCATTGTGAGATAGTGTATTGCCTACCTATTACTGCAATAGTCCAAACTTAGACTGGATGCTGCATTCTATTGCATAATTCTTTGAAACCTAAACTATGCTAAGCATTATTCATTCTCCTTAGATAATTCAGAAGGCAGAACAAGACCGTGTCAATATCTTTAATAAGGACGTCAATAACTATGATATAGTATATCACATTGGACAGGTGGGTTGAATTCACTTGATGGGAAAGAGAGTTCTGGACGTGCAGTCAAAAAAGACCTCAATTCAAATCCCAGCTTCGACACTTATTAGCTATGTGACCAATTTCCTTATTCTCTGAGCCTGTTTCCTCATCTGTAAAATGGAGATAATAATATCTGCATTATCTATAAGATAGGGTCAATGAGACAATACATGTAAAGTGGTTTTCAACTTTTAAAGAGCTGTATACATGTCATTATCATTGATATCATCATAACCAACTGATATATGCATAGGTTTGGACTTTATTCTGTCAGAAACTTGGAGTCATAGTATTTTACTCTAACAAAAACAAGCTGAAAAATAGTGTCTAAGGAAGGAAATGAGGATGTATAGCAAATCATTTACAGGACTTGAAGTCAGGAAGACCAGGTTTCCAATCCTGCCTCAGTGGCTGGATCAAAATGAATATGTCAATTATCCTCTCTGATCCTTAGTTTCCTCATTTGTCAAATGCAGGGTTTTGATTCAACAGCCTCTGAGGTCTCTTCCTAAACTCTCTCAGATTACTGCATTAAAAATGATGATATGAAAATTGAAAGCAAAAGGGCTAGTCAAGATAGCAAAATAGTGACTCCTATATGAGATCAGGAGATAAATTAAGGGGTGCTAATAAACACATGTTTATCTGCATATAAATTTGAGCCATTTAAAAAAAGAAAACTATTTTCCTATCAATCACCAAAAGGTGATTTGGCTACTAAATTGTTACTGTAATTCGGATGGGACTTTTTTTTTTTTTTTTTTGCTGTTCTTCTCTTTTGGAATGCTAAGGCCATCAAGTGCCTTTAATGAGTCTTGCCTTTGTTTGAATGGGGCACATAAAGTAGAACCCTTTTCTCTTTTGTTTTGGAGTGCTTTTCAGCACTGAGGTAATTAAGTGTGCCAAGGCCCTGAGATGTGTACATAAGATCTGAGGTTGGCATTTTGTTTTGGGGGGTACAGTCATTGAAAGAGTGTTGGTGATGAGACTCTGGGTAGCTGTTGAAGCAGCTCCCCCCTCCCCCAGCTTTAAAAACCCAGATGTTGGTGCTTCTCTCTCTGGTAACTGTTTGCGTATTGCTTGGACAGACAGCTAGAAGATTGTATGCTAATTCATGATTTTTTGCTCTGTTCATATAATGTATGCTTGTAATTTCTGTTTGTATTCTTTCTGAAGTTCAGGGTGCTGGTTTTTCACCCTGAACTAAGTGAATGGTATATGTATGTTTAATTTAAGTGAGATTGTTAACCCCTTAAAGTTTCTTTCCTTAGAAAAGCAGATCAAAGAACTTGTGATAGTAGGCTTCCTGTGTGCTTTTGTTGGTCTTTCAGCCCCACAACAGCTGCTAGGAATATTGTTGTTACATAAGTATCTTAAGCAGAAATTATATTCATATCTTCTTGACTAGAAATAATACAGCTTCTGCTTAAGACGTTTAGCAGCCATGTGATGTTACATGAGTCACTTAACCTCTGTTTTCCTTTCTTCATGTGTAAAATGGGAATGATAATTGCATCTACCACATAGGATTTTTATCTGAACAAAATCAGACAATGTATATATAAAGTGCTTTGAGAAACTTAAAGTACTATATAAAGTTTAACTGTTATTAATATCAATATCGTAAGTCAATATGGTATAGTACTGGTAGAAATTTAGCTGAAATCTGCCAACATTTCACTCAAAACAACTTTAAAATAACACCTCAAATCAAATTCTAGAGTGACACTGCCAAAAAAAACGTTCAGGCTGAGACATTTTTTGAACCCATGATAACTCAGAAGGTGGTCAGAAGAGAGGTCTGTGACACTGGGTTAGCCACATCTTGGCAACACCAGCAGCAGGCCTTGAAGGTAGCTGAAACAAGAATGGGAAGAACAGCTTCAGAGGCTTTCATCCCATAGATGGAAAGGGGGTCAGAACAATGGTCAGAAAAAAAAAATATAAGAAACCCTTTGCTCACACTGGGTTCAGGACTCTGTTGCATTGCTTATACCCATTTCTGGTCACATTCCCATGGCAAAGAGGAGCACTGACGCTACTCACCATAGAATAAAAAGGGGCCCTGTTCACAGTTCTAGAGCAAAAATACTTGTGGTCACTCACAATGAAGTAGGGGCCCTGGTCTCACTTCCAAAGGAGAAAGGATCACTAGTTCTAGTGTAGGACAGCAGGGGAATTTGTTAAATTTCCTGGGCCAAGAGGAGCACTAGAAAGATCTTTTCCTCAGTAAAAACCAGAGCACAGGCCCACAGAGCAGTCATATAACTCTCCTTGGATCATAACTTGAAAAATTACAGATGCCCAGAAGTAGCTCTAAAAACAGCGTTAAAAACTCAAAACCTGGGACATGACTCCTTCATCCTGGGAATAGAGGCCAACTTTACACAAATGTAGAAGTCAAGAAATAAGCTGGAAAAATGAGCAAAAAAAAATGAACCTGACCATAAAAAGTTACTATGATGATAGGTAAGATCAATTCAAAAAATCAGAAGATGATATCAAAATGGATACAAGCAAAGCCTCAAAGACATGAACTGGACACAAGCTCAGTAAGAATTCTTGGATGGGTTCACAATGTATTTTAAAAATCAAATAATAGAGAGAGAGGAAAAATGGGTAAATAAGTGAGAGTGATGCAAGAAAATTATGAAAAGAGCATCAACAGGTTGGCAAAAATAGGCACAAAAATACTGAAGAAAATAATGCCTCCTCCTCCAAAAAAACAAAACAAAACAAAACAAAAAAACAGAATTGGGCAAATGGTAAAAGAAGTGCAACAATCCACTTAGGAGAAGAATTCCTTAAAAGGCAGAATTGACCAAATGGAAGGGGAAGCACAAAAAACCCAGAACTGGGTATAAGCTATGTAACAGAGTCCTTATCTCAGTGTAAGCAAAAGAACTCCTTAAAAATAATAATAATAATAATTGGCCAAATGGAAAATGAGGCATAAAATCTCCCTGAAGCAAATAATTCGTGAAAATAATGAGAATTGGGCAACTGGAAGCTAATGACTCCATGAGACTTCAAAAAACAGTAAAACAAATTCAAAATTTATTTTAATAGGAATAAATATGAAATATCCTATTAAAAATCTGACCTAGAAAATAGAACAAGGAGAAATAATTTTAAAATTATTGGACTACTTGAAATCCATGATAAAAAAAAGAGCCTAGATATAATATTTCAAAAAAATTATGAAAGAAAAGACCTCTGATATCCTAAAACCAGAGGGTGAAACAGAAATTGAAAGAATCCACTAATCACCTCCTGAAAGAGATACCAAAATGGAAACTCTTAGGAATATTACAGAAGATTCCAGAGTTTCCAAGTCAAGAAGAAAATATTGCAAACAGCTAGGGAGAAACAATTCAAATATCATGGAGCCACAAGTCAGTATCATACAAAATTTAGCAGCTTCCATGTTAAAGGAGTATAGGACTTAGAATATGATATTCCAGAAGACAAAGGACCTAGGATTACAATCAGGAATAGCCTAGCTAAGAAAACTCAGAATAATCCTTTGGGGGGAAATTGCATATTTAATTAAATAAAGGACTTTCAAGCATTCTTGATGAAAAGACCAGAGATGAGTAGAAAATCTGACAGGAAATAAAAATCATAAGGGAGTCAATTAGATTAAACTCTTTATATTCCTATATGAGAAGATGATACTTGTAACTTCTAAGAACTTTATCACTATTAGGACTGTTAGAAGGAGTACACATAGGAAGAGAGCAGGGGTTTTAGTTGAATATGATAGGATGATGTAAAAAAAAATAAAGTTAGTCGGATGCCCTGGATGAAGGTGGAAGGGAGATAATGAAAGAGGAAAATTATCTCACATAAAAGGTATCCACAAGTAAAAGCTGTTATATTGAAAGGGATGATGAGGTGGTGGCAGGCAACAATTGAAAGTTTCACTAATCAAAAGTGGCTCAAAGATAGGATAAAAGTAACACTCAGTTGGATATCTAAATCTATCTTACCAAACACAGAAGCCAAAGTATAAGAAGATAAGAGAAAAGGGGAGGGGCTGAAAGAAAGTAGCACAGATGAAGGAGGTAGTGTTAAGAAACAGAAGAGGTTTTGAGGAGGGACAAATGAAGAGAGGGTGAGGAGGAGAGGAGAGGGGAGAGAGAGAGAGAGAGAGAGAGAGAGAGAGAGAGAGAGAGAGAGAGAGAGAGAGAGACAGAGAGAGAGAGAGAGAGAGACAGAGACAGAGAGAGAGAGAGACAGAGGAGGAGGAGGAGGAGGAGGAGGAGGAGGAGGAGGAGGAGGAGGAGGAGGAGGCACAAGGAAAAATTGGATTGAGAGAATCATAACTGAATGTGAACAGGATGAGCTTACTGACAAAATGGAAGCAGATAACAGAATGATTTAGAAAATGGACTCAAACAATACATTGTTTACAAGACACACTTGAAAAGAGATACATATACAGAATAAAAATAAGGGGATGGAGCAGAATTTTTATGGTTCAGCTGCTGTAAAAAAGCAGGGGTAGCAATCACAATCTCAGAAAAGGAGAAGCAAAAACATACATAATTAAAAGAGATACACAGGGAAATGACATTTTGCTAAAAATTACCACAGATAATGAAGTAACTTCAATACTAAACATATATGCACCAAATGGCATAGCACCCAAATTCTAAAGGAAAATTTAAATGAGTTACAGGAGAAAATAGTAATACTATTGGGGAATCTCAATTCTCCTCTCCCAGAACTATATTAATCCAATCATGAAATAAATAAGAACGAAGTTTAGGAGATACACAGAATTTTAGAAAAGTTAATGGAGAAAATTGAATGGAAATAGAAAGGAATATACCTTTTTCTTATCAGTATAGGGCACCTTTACAAAAACTAACTACATATCAGGGCATAAAACCTTCACAATCAAATCCAGAAAAAAGTTATAAATATATATAATTGGTTTCAGATCATAATGTAAAAAAATTCAATAAATGGCTGTGGTAAATAGATTAACATTAATTAGAAATTACATAATCTAATTCTAAAGAATGAGTGAGTCAAAGAACAAATTACAAAAACAATAAATAATTTCTTTAAAGAGAATGATAACAATGAGCCAATACACCAAAATGTGTGGAATGTGGCAGAGAGCAGTATTTAATGGAAATTTTATATCTCTAAAATATTATATCAATAAAATAGGGAAAGGAGAGATTAATGAAATGTGCATGTAGTTTAAAAAAATACTAAAAAAGAACAAATTAAAAATTCCCAATTAAAAACCAATCCTGAAAATCCAAGGAGAGATTAATAAAATTGAAAGTAAAAACAAACAAACAAACCTTTGACTAATCAAAAATAGGAGCTAGTTTTATGGCAGAAATCATATAAAATAGATAAACCAGTGGATAATTTGTTTTTTTTTTTAAAAAAAACCTAATTAACAATATCAAAAATGAAAAAAGATGTATACACCAACAATGAAGATGAATTTAAAGCAATCATTTAGGAGCTATTTTTGCTCAATTATATGTCAATAAATCTGATATCTAAATGAAGTGTATGAAGATTAACAAGAAAAAAGTACCTACATGAACAGGTAAGGAAATGGTATATTTGAAAAAGCCCATATTAGAAAAAAGAAATTGTATACTACAACTTATTCAGCCATTCCCCAATAGATGTGCATCCCCTCAATTTCAAATTCTTTGCCACAACAAAAAGGCTATCATAAATAGTTTTGTATATGTAGGTCCTTTTCACATTTGTATGACCTCTTTGGGGTACAAACCTAGAAGTGATGGAGGAGGTGTAGAACAACTAGGACATTAAGATATTCTTGGTGGAGTTGTGAACTGATCCAGCCTTTCTGGAAGACAATTTGAAACTATAAAAGTCTACATACCTTTAGACCCAGCAATACCACTAGTAGGCTAATATCCCAAGGTATTAAAGAAAAAAAAAAAGAGGAAAAGGACCTACATGTACATAGTTATAGTAGTTCTTTTTGTGGTGGTTAAAAAAATGGAAATCGGGGTATGCCCATGAATTGACGAATGGCCGAACAACTTGAGATATATGGTTATGACAGAATACTATTATGCTTTAGGAAATGACAAATGATTTCAGAAAAAAAAAAACCTGGGGAAACATATATGAACTGATGCAAAGTGAAGTAAACAGAACCAGAAGAACCTTGTACGTGGAAAAAGCAATATTGTATGATGATCAACTATGAATGTGTTAGCCATTCTGATCAATATATTGATTCAATACAAAAAAATTTCATATTCTGCTACTCTTTTCAGGCATAAAAATATTTATCCCTAACATGTAGCATAATCTTGACATCCCTTAACAGTTGATTTTATTTTTTTTCCTTTTGTGCAAAGAACTGCTCCATATGAAAGGTTTGGAAAAGAGATTTAAATTACATTTACTCAGAATGTGGAGATCTAAGGAGTTGAGAAAAAATAAGGAAACAGAGTGGCACAGTAGAGATTTCAAATCAGGGAGTCTTGTATGGGTAGGATCAAGGGGTGACACTGAGTTCCAAGTGCCAGAAAACCAAATCTTGTGTGACAGAAATAACCACCCAAAAGTTTCAACCTTTTACGGTGGCCTCACTATTCATTATGGTTGGCCCTTTTTGGAAGATCTTTTACTCACAAGTGGATGGGCTCACAAGTAAGCCTATCTCATCTCTTTTTGAGCTAGCATCAAACTCAGATAAGTATAGAGTGTGTCTAAAATTCTTAGTTCTTTTTTAAAGTTTTCAAGCTTCTGTGTACATTTACATACATTCATGTATATGAACACACATTCATATATCCAACAAATGTATGTACTCATGTGTATATACGTGTGTGTAGAAACATGTAAATGTGAGTAGGCATGTGTATATATGTCTATCTCTTTTATTTATATCTCCATATATCTATCTCTATCTTTGTCCGCATAGCTACGTAAGCTGATTTTTATAGTACATATACATACATATGTTTTACTAACTGCGTATCTAGGTATTATATCTATGTGTGCATATATATGTATGTTTATCTGTGTGCATATGCACACACATATACACAGAAGGGCTGATGTTTGTATCTACAAACATGTATATATATGTGAAAATATCTACATACACACATCTGTGTATATATAAGCTTTTAAACCACATATACTTATAAAAATTAATAGCTTATATATGTAGAGAGGTGAACAGAGATAGATATATAGAAGTAGAGATGAGAGAGATATAGATATAGAAATATGAATGCACAGTCACAGGTGTATATATCTGCATATATGTGCACACACATGTTCATGTATACTTATGTATACAGTATATATTGCATATATTCACAACTGAATGATTAAATAGAAGAAATATAAGTAATAGGCAATAGGCTCGTTCTCTTCAAAAAGTGATAAATGTTTATACTATTAGAAGCCCTGCCTAAAAAGAGTACTAAATAGCAAATTTCAATATATTGGTGCCAAGAATATACCTCAATCAAAAAGAAAAGGGTTATACTCTTCTACGAATTTACTTTTCTTCATCAAAAATCAATATGGTTTTAATTGTTACTTGTGAACATATTTTCGAGTGAAATGAACATTGGCTGCACACTAAAGGTCCCCCTTAGAACAATCCGTTTGATTAAATTTCTTGATCTTAATGACTTTCAATAGGCTGCCAAATTAACCAACTGCAACATAAATTGTAAGCATTTTCCCCAACTATTAGACAAGAAAAGCAAAAGATACAAGGTGATAGCCACTGATTTTCCTTAGGGTTGATGATCTCAGTGTTAGAATTTAGCAATACTCAAAAGAGTACAAGCTGTAGCTAGGTGGTACAGTGTATAGAGCACTATTGTATTGTTTATTAAATAGTTCTTATGTATTAATACAATTTTTTTATTTCTTTCAATATTTTTAATCTCTCCATTGATTTTAAATATTTCTCTACGTTTATTTTTTTGTTTCTTTGTGCACTTTCTAGTTACTTTTTCTTAGTTGCTTTTCCAATTCATTGATCCTTTCTTTGTAGCTTTTGTTTGTGAAAGTGTTTAGATATATTTCTTGTTGATTTATTTCAATGATATCCAACACACCATGACCTCACTTTTTTTTTGAGGGGAGGCAAAGCTACTGGAGTAGTTTGCCATTTCCTTCTCCAGCTCATTTTACCTATTAGAAACTGAGACAAACAAGGTTAGGTGACTTGCCCAGGGTCACACAGCTAGTAAGAATCTGAGATCACCTTTGAGGTATTTCTATTCTCCTTTGCTTATAGAACACAGCACCTTCTCTGATGTGGGTATGCCATAGTGAGCAGTCCTGTTACAGTGTCTCCCATGTCAAACAATCAGTTCCAAAGTTCTTATGAGAGACTTTGAGAGTGTTCTTGTATCACTTCTTCTGATCACCATGTGAGTACTTGCCCTGTGTGAGTTCTCAATTAAATAATCTTTTTGGCAAGCATAGGTTTGGCATTTGAACAACATGGCCAGCCCATCAGAGTTGTGTTCTCTGAAGCAGAGTTTGAATGCTTGGCAGTTTAGTTTGAGAAAGGACCTCATCCTGCCAGGTAATCTTCAGAATCTTCCTTAAGACAACTCAAATGGAAGTGATTCAGTTTCCTGGCATGGTGCTGGTAGACTGTCCAGTTTTTACAGGCATACAACAAGGTCAGCACAACAGCTCTATAGACTTTCAGTTTGTAGTCAGTCTAATACCTCTTCTCCTCCATACTTTCCTTTGGAGCCTCCCAAACACTTAGCTAGCTCTGGCAATGCATGCATCAACCTCATTATCAATGTGTACATCCCTGGAAAGTACACTACCTAGGTAAGTGAAATTATCCACAGCATTCAAAACTTCTAAATTTGCTATAACTGATCATTCCACATATGGATGGTGTGTTGGTGGCTGATGGAGCACCTGTGTTTTCTTTATGTTAATTGTTGGGCTGAAATTAGCACAGGCAGCACAGAATTAATCCATTCTCTGTTTCATCTAAGCTTCAGAGGCTGTATTGAGTACACATTCCTGTGCAAATGGAAAAATCATGCATTAACATTCCTTCCACTTTGGTCTTGAAGTTGAAGAATTTACCATTAGTGTGATAACTGACCTTGATGCCATGTTCATTCTCATTGAAAGCATCTGACCAAGTGCTTTGATACTGCTAGTCTTTGGGGCTTATGGAAAATCATGTCAAAATTCAGTTGCCCAGAGAAGTTCATCAGCATTGTAAGTCAATTTCATGATGGCATGTTTGCCCAGGTTTCTAGATAATGGATGATGCTTTCATGCTTTCCCAGTCACCAATGGAGTGAAACAAGGCTGTTTGCTTACTCCCATGCTTTTTAGCATGACACTTTCAGCCACGTTCTTAAATCTGTCTTATTTTGAAAGGGTTGAATAAGTTCCCCCATTATTGTAGTTAAGTCTGTGTCTCCTTATAATAACTTCAGTTTTTTTTTTTTTGTCATTATGTATTGGATGCTATTTGATTTGGTCATGTATTAGTATTAGTATTACTTCATACTTTCAACCTTATGTAGCTTCAATATTTATTTTATCTAACCAAATATATTTTTGCTATTGCCTTGTCTGAGATTAAGATTGCTTCCTCTGTATTTTTTTTGACACATTAGATTTTGATCTAGCTCTTTCTTTTAACACTGTGTGAATCTTTATGTTTCTAGGGTGTTTCTTCTAAGCAACACATTGTTGGATTCTCCTCTTTTTCATTCTGTTCTATTCTGCTATCCCCTACTAATTTATAGAGCACATCCCGTATGAATCCATAGTAATGTGGATTAATTTTGTTTTACATCCATCCTGTTCTTATACTCTTCCTTCTCTCTGCTTCCTACTCCTTCACAAAGTACAGAATGATGAAAGAAAAAAAAGGAATGTGTTCAGCACTAGTGCCCAATCTTTGATGCAATTTGCTTCCACTCCCCTTCCCCTCTTCTCTTGCTGGGAGCCTAATCACAGGTTCTTATCCTTTTTTTCCCCTTTTAACCCTTTTTTGCGTTTTACCCGGTGAGATGAGAATTTGTTTTGCTTATCAGTATTCCCATTCTGAAACTACTCTAGTTTTATATTGCCCATTCTTCCCTTCTATTGTTTCTTCCTGTTTCCTTGTTGAGATAAATGTATTTCTACACCCAGATCTCTTGGTATTTCCATCCTCTTTGTACCAGGTAATACGAAAGTCAGGTCCAAGTTAACTACTCTGTTTACTTCTTCTCCCTGATTTGTGTCTCTGAGGCCAGATTTGATCTCAGGAAGAAGAGTCTTCCCGACTACATGTCTGGCACTCTTATCCCCTGTACCATCTAGCTTTCCCTTTCTTATTTAACTCTTTGTAAGGCCTCTGATGACAGAGTTTTGAGAAGACACTTATAGCATTTTATTTATTAGAATGGAAACACATAGAAACAACCATTTAGTCTCTTTGTTTATTCCTCTTTCTTTTTTTACCATTTTATGTTTCTCGACTTACACATTTGTATTTCTAAGTTTCTACTTAAATCTACTTAGATCTTTCATCAGATATGCTTAGACATCCTCTATTTTATTGTAGATCTATTTTATTTCTCTCATAGGATTAGACTGAGTATTGCTGATAAGCTATTTTGAGGAAGCCTATATCTTTGCCTTCTGGAACAACATTTTCAAGTTCTCCTGTTCTTTATGGTGGTAGTTGCTAAATCTTTGTTGGAGTAGTTGTCAAGGAGAACTGCACTATTCTGCACTGCTTCCTCCTATTCTACCATTTTTTACTGGTCCCTCTTATGGTATTGAGTTCTTATATAATGTCAATGTTGGTATAGTCCTCAGAGGATGTAGCATTCAATCTGTATACAAATCACCACAGAAGCATAAAATCACAGAATTTGAAATTTCAAAGGCTAAATAGGTGATTGTCCAAAGAATCCCCATCACAAAAACTATAATTATTTATCTAGTCACTTCTTGAAGCCTCCTGAAGAGAGGGAACCCTTACACTCTTGAGTCAACCCATTCTAGTTTGGACTGCCTCTCATTCTTAAGAATTTCCCCTACACCTAGATCCCAACTTTCATTCTAAATTGGCATTTTACAACCATTGCTTCACTGTCAACATTGCCCAAAATATTGGGAAGGGGAGAGGTCCCCAGTCCCCTAAAATTAGTCATTTTGATGAAGGCACAGTCTCTGGGAACTCCCTTGATCCTGGAGTACAGTCTCTGGGAGCCCCCTTGAGCTCTCCTTGAATCTTCCAACTAGATCTGGCCTTCCCCAAATGCCATAAACCTTACATTATCTTTAGGCCCAAATCTTCATCTAGCCTAGCCCTCTAATGTCCAGCTGCTTCCCACCCTTAATTCTCATCAAAATATCTATACCCTAGCCCTAGCCTTCTGTTGTCTTTCATCTCCAGGTAGCCTTCAGCTATTTCCCAACCTAGGAGTCTGACCTCATCTCCTCCTCCTTAGACTCCTCCTCAACACCCTCCCTAAACCCCTCCTCTAGTCACCCCAGACCACCCCTCAATCCCACCTATAATCTTTGTGTATATAATCTCCATCTTGCCTCCATGAAGTTGCTCAGATTCAATCTAGCTCAGTAGATTGAATCTGACCCGCTTGTGAAAACAGGCATCACAAAGGTTGGGATTTCTTAAGACAACCCATTATGGTGAATCCCTAATAAACTTTGTCTTTTCCCTTGGCTGAAAAGGCTTAAGTCGAATTCTTTCACAGGACCTGTTGTGTAGGTATTTTGGGGTCTCAAGCACCCCTAGAAAATGTATGGTTCCTTACCTATCATCATTGTGCTTAAACCTCTTCAACTTTACTTTTTGACAACTCACTTTTTAGGACATATTCCATTCCATCATATCTAAGAAGTCCTCTTTTTTGTTACAATGGAAAGTGCTATAATAGGAGAAAGGATAAACAACAACAACCAAAACAATAAAGCATTTTTTTTTAAATCAAAAACTTACAGTTTTCCAAGGTAGGAAAACAACAACATAATCTCCTTCTACCCCATATGTCTATAAACTCAACTGTGGAAACTGTCCTATCAGGAATCACTAAGGTAAGAGGCCCTGTGGTCAGCTGACTTTTCATCCCATAACTCCTGTCCCTTTTAAACAAAATCTAAATCGTTTTGGTGTATGTATGTCTAAAAGGACAAAAGTTAGGCCTAATATAGCCATTCACTGCTCTGTTCAGATCTCTCTCTATCTCCCAGTCTCTTTCTCTTTGAGAATAAGGAATATTATGCTGTTTCATTATAATGTGTTTCAGTGGGTTCTGCTTAATAGCCCCTGATTTACATCACAATGTACACACTGTCTGTAATGAAGTAGAGTAAGCACAGGTAGTTTCATTCACATTATAAAGGATGTTGAAGAATAAATTGAAGTCATTCACATACTTTCTAAATCATTCTGAAACCAGGGTCTTTTTTCTCTTGGTTAAGTAGTCTATACAAATAGTCTCAAAATCCAAAAGGACTCTACTAAAACACAAAATCTATTCCTTACTGAATTTGAATGCTGACTGTTTAAATGTACCAAATAGAAAACCTACTTCATGTCTCAGGTAAAAATATTCTTCTTGGACTAGAATAAAAGTTACTTAATGATCCTCTATAAACTAGTTTCAAAGGAAGTCTAACTCAATTTCATCCAGCTTGAAATTGACTAAATGTACTCTATTTCCATATGATGGAAATGAGTGAAATTTCTTTGCAAGTGTCAATCACTCTTGGTCAAGTGAAGTTAAGTAGCTTACTTTAAGAAAGAGTGCCCTTGACCTAGAGGGATTCAATGCAGTTAGTTGCTCATTAGCATCTGTTAGGGCCATTTAATAAACAAAGAGCTCCATTTCTCCAAGCCTTGGATTTTACTGAACTTTCATCCAGCAGATTGCATCTATATTTTCCTCACTAGTAACATAATTGCCAAGATTTGCAAAGTGCACACTATTTTGCAGGTTGTACTTTGTAGATTGCATTAACTCCATTTTATACTGAACTTTAACAAAGTTAATTATTTGTCATCCACATGTACTTGGGTTGGTAAGCTTGTATATTGTATCAAACAAGCATTTATTAAGCCCTTAACAGTGAGGCAGCTAGGTCTCACAGTAGATAGAGCATTGGACCTAGAATAAGAAGTTCAGATGGGCCATCAAATATTTACAAGCTGTGTGACCCTGGACGAGTCTCTTAACTCTGCTTAAGGAAGAAAATAGCATTTTTAAGCACCTACTTTGTGCCTGGGCCTGCACTAAGCGTTTTATAAATATCATTTCATTTGGTTCTCACAAAAACACTGAGAGGTTTGACTATGGACCATTATTCAAGCAATGACATGTGATTTCCAAATACTATAAGTTAAGTCACTCTATTTCTTCTACCTGGGATACCTTTGTTCCATGTATCTGGGTGCTGAAATGCTAGCTACTGTTTCTTTTAAGGCCCAGATCAAATGCTACTTCTAGAATCTAAACTTTCAGAGCAGGGATGGAGTTTTTACAATTCTTTTTATTCTCAAAGCTTAACATAATTCTTGATATGTGGCAAGCAATCAATGCATGTTCATTGACTAATTTACTGACCGATGCTTTTTCCTGTGCCTCTAGTCAGATTTTGTTTGTACCCTGAGTTTTTCTAGTGCATGTTGCAAACCTTTCTTATGTACTTATCAGCATTTCCTAGAGAGTGAGGCTGAGGACTTTGTGCAACTCTGATTCACTTAAATTCAATTCCTGCACAAGTGGAGCTTTCAGCCAAGATATTATTGGTCCTCTTTGAAAACTAAGGGCAAATAATAACCTTATTTCCTATTTTAGTATTTAAGCTCTTTTTAGGGTGGGGATCCTTATTCATTTACCTTCCCACCTACCTCAATTATTACATAATGTTTTACACATAGAAGCCATTCAGTGGCATGGGAAACAATAGGAGGAATTCTATTTCCAAAAGATTAAAACTACTCCTTCCAGCATTGAGTGATAGCGAATGTAAGTCTCAGATGACTGGTTCTAATCACAGCTGTGACCTAGCAGAACCAGGCTTCTCATGAGGTAAAAGGTTAGAAGCTTGTATGCATGCTTAACAAGCTGTTTGTTGGGGGCATTAAGTGGGCAGTCCAGGAGGTTACATCTAGCCAATGGAGAGCAAGGTGGGGTGGGGGTGGGGGTGGGAATTGGAATTCATAACAGCATAAAAAAGGCTGGCAATTGTCTGAGCGAGCATACTCCCCATACGGGAGTTACCCATTCATTAGGAATGTAGATTAATTGGCTAAAATAAAATGAGAACTTTCCTATCTTCAATGAGTATTGTCCTGTGTTTAAAGTGAGCACATTTCTCACAGCAGTTTTTGAAATAAATTTAGGGGAAAAAAAGAATTCAAAGTAGTAATGATGGGGCATGGGACTTGGACCATGAACTTTCACACACATTTCTACCCAGATACTCAATAATTCTTTTAACAATCCCTTCTTTGTGGCCCTACCACTTAATTCCTTTCATTGTCTGCACCTGACCCACCCCAGGCTATTTACCACTCCTTAATCCCATCTAAATTTTTCACAGTCTTTTTCTGTATAAAAGTACTGATCTTATCCCCATTAAACTGCACAGATTCTTAGAATCCTGCCTGCTTCTATCAGCCTCACAAATAAACTCACTACTTGGATTGGAAGACTTGAGTGGTCAAATTCTTTGGAGGCAGACCCCCTGCACCCTTGCATTTCAGGGTTCCCAACTACAACAGTATTAGTAGGGGAAACAAAATTGAAGAACTGACTGATTTTTTGAAAATAAATATAGATTTATTTAGATACCTGCCTCATGGAGCTAAGATCAGCAAAATAATAAAGCACAGACTGACTCCACTGAATTTCAATAAGAGATTGAGGTAGAAGACCAAAAAAAAAAATTCTAAATAAGTAAGGAGCTTGTGAGTGAGTATACATTTTCAATCTAACTTTCTGTCATCTCTCAGATAGATTAATCTGTGTTTGGGGCACTCTGCCACTATTCTAAGAGCTAGACAGTCATTTTTTCTACCTAATTACAGAATGGGAAAATCAGACAGGAAATTAGAGATTATCTAAAGGCTATTTTGTAGATGAAAACCAAAATTCTGATGAGTGAAGTGAATCACTTGAGATTATACTGTATTTCAGTGAGAATGCTCAGATTTGAACTTGAGTCTCCTGACTGCTCACCTAAAACACTTTCACTTATGCTTTACTTATATTTGAAAAGTGATGGGCAGACACACACACTGTACATTGTGAGTCAAGGAGACATAGGTTGTTTTTTCCAATACCTTTGTCCATATTTACTCCAAAATGACCTGAATTCAAAACAAGAAAATGGTGTGCTGGAATATTATTCTTAACATCTATGGAAGAATCAAATATGAACTTGATATTATGACTTTATATATTTTTGGATAGCAGTTGTATATGACCAGAAGGTAAGTAATTTTAGTATGACCCCTCTTCTTTGCCATAACTGTTTTATCTGTTATTCAAGTAGTCAAGTATCTAGCATGCATACACATACACATATTATTGACACATCTATATGAGCATACATAATTGACTATGAAAATATATAACCTCAATTCATTTTATATTTAAATTCAAGAAATGAATAACATTTTAGGTAAATTATAGGGACATATGTTTCTATATTTATTCCTTGTTTTAAATAAATTGCTTTAAATATTACAGTTTAATGACTACTACATAATAAATGTCAGTGCTGTGGGAACTGTAATTAGCTCCTCTCACTTCTAACTCTCTCCTTCCAAAGGAAAACTCTAAATACCTGTCTTTGTTAATCCTTTTATATTTTGATGAGCTTCCAAATGATGTTTAACTCAGGGCAATGAAAATCACAGTCTCCAGTACTGATTTTTCTCATGTCATTCTTTAAATGCTTCAGTATCAACTCTAACCCACTCAAAGGTGACATTGTGGTCTTTCTGACTTTTGAGGTCCAGCTCTTACTAGGAATCAAATGATAATGTTCACACACACACACACATACACACACACACACACACACATATACGCACACACGTGCTTTATGATACATAAACATTTAAGTTTTATATTATTCATATCCATCTGGATTCAGAATCATAAAGTTCACAGAGATAATCATTTTTGTATAATCATAATAGGTTGATTTTTTTCCCAGTTTAAAGGAATTTGGGGAAAATTGTCTTTAATCTATATTTATAAATAACCCATGAGCTCAATTAAGACTATTTCACAGCAATAAAATAGAGAGTCATTTAGCAAATTCTTCAGTGGCATTATTAATATAAGTTGCCAATTACTTATCTTTCATGGACTGTGCAATAAAATAGTGGGGAAATAAATTAATGGATTCAGTAACAGAGGTCTTTATTATCACAACCATAGTGTGACTTCTGCTATGGTGAAGGATGCAGCAAAGCAGCTAAACAAAATATGTACAGTTAGATCATACATTACACTGAATGGTTCGTGGTATTTTATTACATTATTTATCAAATACAGTGGATGTTATTTGTAGCTATAAGCCTGACCTTAGCTAATCACAATTTGATAAATGTGTGTATCTTTGAGGCATGATGACAAAATCCCTATTGTTTTATGAAGCAGCAACAATGAGGTGGCAATGATACAGAAGGATCAATATATTAGTACAGACACTTATTGATAAGACAAAGGACTTCCCTTGAAAATGCAGCTACTAAAATCTTTCTCCTTCAGCAATACAAACAAAATATTCAAAATCATCCATCATGTTACACCTCAAAGCATTACAAAAATTGGAAAAGAAAAGTGTAATAGTCATAAATTAGTACTACATAACAATGAAATCTTCCATAAGAAAGAAGTGAAAACCTCAACCACACATGGAAAAGAATAAAAAAAATTCTTCTAAATTTACATAGAAGGTTTTTTTTTAATTTATTAGGTTGAGCAACATGGAATTTAAAAACCAAAATTTGATTTAGTGACTATGAGAAAATAATATTGGACACAAACTATGGCCTTATCAATTAATCAAAAAGCATTTATTTAGCACTTACTAGATACCAGGTACCACTAGGCTTTGAGGACACAAAGAGAAATCCAAAAGAGACCCTGCCCTCAAGGAGCATGTCACTCCAAATATAAGTGCTATTTTCACTGTGCCAAACAGTAAGATGAGGAATTTGATTTTTAGGCCTATCCGGTTTGAGGTGCCATAGGGTAAACTCCGAATATTTTTTGTCAGACTCCTGTGACTTCAGACAATATTCATGCCTGAGAAGGCAGGTTAGGATGCATTCAAAATGTTCTGTCAGGGATTACTTTTGATCAATTTAGAACAGTCTGCCTCTGCCACATAGAGTCTGCCACAAAAGTCAAAGGCTTTTGACTTTTGAATACACCAATGTAACCTAATATTTAGATTACTCTGAAGTGGTTGGCCTCAAATTAGGGAAGGGGGGAAGTTGTTGGCTAGCAAAGTATCTCTTCCTTCCACCCCATTTCCTAAGTTACTAGAAGCTTCAGATTTGGCCCTGGAGCAGATTATAGACAGTTCTGTTGAACTTTATCTTGGGGAAGCGATTTGTGGGGAGAAAGAAGAAACTAAGCGAGCAGAAAGCAAGGAGTATATGAATGCTGTCAGGTGCAGGACTATGCTCCTCTGGGTCAATGGAGAGGAAATGGGAGGTTGCCAGTGGCTGTGACAGGTCCTGAGTTCAGGCAGCAAGGACAATTCCAGTCTGAACTATGTAGCACTTAAGTTCTGCTATGATATTCCAACTCAGGCTGGCTACAGAGATTGGTAACACTCTCTCCTACATCCCTTTGGAATATATTGTGGGTGATTTACTCACTTCAAACTTTGTGCATTTGGGGTTTTTTTGGAAGAATTAAAATGGTTCTATATAATTACTTTGTTTCTTAAGCTGGCAAATGTGATAACAGTGTTGTTCAACAGAAATTCAAAGTCATATGTTGTATCTCAGTTAATGTTTGTCTTCAGTGAACACAGAGTGAGTCAGAGTAAAAGGTGAAAACAGAGATATTTTGCCCAACTGAATTAGACTGGGGGCTTGTATGTGACATTTTAAAGCTATTAGGGTAAATGGGTGAGTGGTGGTGGAAGGAAATCTGGTATTGGACTGTAAGGGTGTAGCTAAATCGTCCTTGACCAACTGATTTTCCCCAGACCAGGATGTAATCACAGATAACAAAGTGTGTTAAACTAAGTGTAAAGATAAATGGGATCTCAGAAAGCAAAAAGAGTGAGTAACAGAAATGATGAGTTACTAATGGATGACTACCCTGCTATCTCTGTGTGAAATGTGGACTTTCTTCTGGGTGGAACTGGGGGTGGGAGTATAGATGAAGTACTTTGCCTTTGGGTGGGAGAAGCTTTGTCCTGTCTCTTAAAACATTAAAAAACAAAATAAAACCAAAAACTAGCTTGCTAAGCTCTGTAGTCATTCAAGTCTGTGTGACCTATGGGGGTAGACGGTAAAGAAAGAACTTTCTTTTCCCTCATTGACGATGGCAGTGAAGCTACTTTCCCAGTAGGATAGAGCACGCCAATCACATATCAGAGACACATTCTCTAGAGACATAGAAACATAGATAAGGAGTCATGTTGAGTCACCCTAGGCAAGATGAAGGTTCAAGGAGCAGAACCACAGGCAGCAAAACTATGGCCTGAAGAGAGAACTATACCTGGCAATCAAGAGTAAATTTATGAGTGAAGAAGACCCAGAGAATCTAGATGAATACACCCCACAGAGATATAGCCCCCAAGGAGGAGAAGCATAATGATTGAAGGGATAAAGGATACGGGAGCCTTATAGTATTAGAGCCATGGTCTGCCATAACCACATGTGGTCTCTTCATGTGTGCCTTAGTGCCATCATACTATGAATTTGGGCCCACTCTTACTCTGTATTCTATGTATCTTTGCAGAAAAGTAAATCCATAGCTTTTTTTTTTTTAACTGGGGGTTAACTGGGGGTTTTTTATTAGTTCACCTTATTAATTTTGTCTACTCACTGATTGTTAAGAGAAACTCAGTGATTAGAGCTCATGGGCATTTGTTTTAGGAGGATACGCCCACAGAACAACTTATGAACTGAGAGTGGTGACAGTTTGGGGACCTATACAGAACATGATGACTCCAAGTTATAAAGATAGCTTAGAAGGCTATGTGCAAATTTCCCTGTAAATAAAATCATGAACCAGTAATAACATCAGACAAAGAAGGTAGAAAGGCACAGTCATTTTTACATTCCCTCTTTCCCTTGGCTTCCACCAATACTCTCCATGCCACAGTTCGAAAAGTCACACTCTCATGAAGGGACTGGAAAGGGAAAGCTACAGTAGCAAGTTGTTTGGCTCACAAGAAAAATGACAGCTCAAGTTACCTAGCTTCTAAGAGACAGAATACTTTCACAAGGTTTCCCAAAACACCTCTTTCCTCCCTTCCTCCTTCCCTGTCTATCTCTGTCTCTGTTTCTCTCTGTCTCTGTCTCTCTCTCACCATCCCTCCCCCCACATGAACATGAGACTTTACATTCATCCTACTATTCCATGAATAGCCAGCCAAAATTGTTTTCTTTTCTTTTCCTCAACAACTCTTACTGCAAATATCAGTGTGATGGGTGAGCCTGAAACATTAGCCTAGAGGCACTGCTCCTGCTGCCACTCCAACTTTTATCTACTGCCTGGAGGCAGTCTAGGTGTGGGAGAGAGACTGAAGCAGTCCTCAAGGCTATTGCCTGTAGCTGCTACTTCTGAGTCCTATAGTTCTGGTTGTCTGCCTTCTTGAATGTGGTAATCATTTCATCTTGGGGTGTTATAACCAACACTGAGTCACTTTGAGTTTCTGTAGACAAAATACTGATTTTTTTAAGCTTTCAAAAGTTTCAGAATGAGTAATATTGGAGTTTCTAGAGGATAAAAATCAAACAGCTATCATTTCAAGAAACTCCAACTACTACAAATGTTCACTTCAAATGCTTGATTTCTGAGGTCAGGGCATAGGATCAGACAGTGGGCTTAGAGCTCACGAGGGCCTTAGAGATGATCCATCCCCAGTGCATGGTTTTATAGTTTGAAGACACTGAGTCCAAAACAGTAAATTGACTTAGCCCAAGTCACAGAAGGATGAGAGGGGCTGACGTTCAATCCAAGATCTTTAGACTCCCAATCCAGGGCTGTTTTCACTGTACCACACTGTTTATTTCTTAGGAGTAATCATGAATTATTACTAATTTTAATGACAGGTGGGTTAAATTTTTGGAAGGTTAAATAAGCACTATTAAATTGCAATCCTATAAAGTGTATTACAAATCCAATTACAATGACAATTTCAAATGACCATTCTAGCATTCAATTTAGCTGGTGGCTAATGGGTAGTGAGCTAGTTTTATACTTAAGAAATCTCATACTCAAGTAATACCTGTGACACACCTTAACTTACTGCCCCAGGTAAATCTCTAAACCTAAGAATGAAAGGTAGATGAGTATTGGCATCTGTGGGGAGGATTTATACACCAAGAGTTCACAACAGGGCTGACATCACAGGTCTTCAACCCCACCTCTTCCCACAATCCCAAACAACATTTATGGATAAAACAATTAAAGTGAAACTTATCCCTATATACATCCCCAGGCACAAAATGCCTTCTTGTTGTTGTTTTATTGGAGGTTTGTTTGCTTTTTTTTTGTATACAACTTTCTTTTTATTTTATTTTTTTATTATTTTTTAAAAATTTATTTAACATATGTAGTTTTCAGCATTGATTTTCACAAAAGTTTGAATTACAAAATTTTTCCCCATTTCTACCCTCCCCCTACTCCAAGATGGCATATATTCTGGTTGCCCCATTCCCCAGTCAGCCCTCCCATCTGTCACCCCACTCCCCTTCCATCCCCCTTTCCCTTCTTCTCTTGTAGGGCAAGATAAATTTCTATGCCCCATTGCCTGTGCATCTTATTTCCTAAACCTTTTTTTTTCTTTTTGAACATCTGTTTTTAAAACTTTGAGTTCCAAATTCTCTCCCCTCTTCCCTCCCCACTCACCCTCCCTAAGAAGGCAAGCAATACAACATAGGTCACATGTGTATCTTTATGTAAAACCCTTCCACAATACTCATGTTGTGAAAGAATAACTATGTTTTGCTCCTTCCTAACCTATCCCCCTTTATTGAATTTTCTCCCTTGACCCTGTCCCTTTTCGAAAGTGTTTGTTTTTGATTACCTCCTTCCCCTGTCTGCCCTCCTTTCTATCACCCCCCTTTTTTATCTTCTTCCTCCTTCTTTCCTGTGGGGTAAGATACCCAATTGAATGTGTATGGTATTCCCTCCTCAGGTCAAATCTGATGAGAGCAAGATTTACTCATTCCCCCTCACCTGTCCCCTCTTCCCCTCCTACAGAACCACTTTTTCTTGCCACTGTTATGCAAGATAATTTACCCCATTCTATTTCTACCTTTCTCCCTCTCTCAATATACTCCTCTCTTATCCCTTAAATAAATCTGATTGTTTTAGATATCATCCCTTCATATTGAACTCACCCTGTGCCCTTTATGTGTATATACATATATATATATATATATATCTACATATATACATACATAGACACACACATATGTACATATATATATATATATATATATATATATATATATATATATGCATATTCCTTCCAGCTACTATGATATTGAGGTCTCACAAATCATACACATCATCTTCCTATGTGGGAATATAAACAAAACAGTTCAACTTTAGTAAGTCCCTTATGATTTCTCTTTCTTGTTTACCTTTTCATGCTTCTCTTGATTGTTATGTTTGAAAGTCAAATTTTCTATTCAGCTCTGGTCTTTTCACTGAGAAAGCTTGAAAGTCCTCTATTCTTTTGAAAATCCATATTTTGCTTTGGAGCATGATACTCAGTTTTGCTGGGTAGGTCCATTGACCTCTGGGATATTGTATTCCAAGCCCTTCGGTCCCTTAATGTGGAAGCTGCCAGATCCTGTGTTATCCTGATTATTTTTCCACAATATTCAAATTGTTTCTTTCTGGCTGCTTGCAGTATTTTCTCCTTGACCTGGGAGCTCTGGAATTTGGCAACAATGTTCCTAGGAGTTTTCTTTTTGGGATCTATTTGAGGAGGTGATCTGTGGATTCTTTCAATTTCTATTTTACCCTCTGGCTCTAGAATATCAGGGCAATTCTCCTTGATAATTTCTTGAAAGATGATATCTAGGCTCTTTTTTTGATCATGGCTTTCAGGTAGTCCAATAATTTTTAAATTATCTCTCTTGGATCTCTTTTCTAGGTCAGTGGTTTTTCCAATGAGATATTTCACATTGTCTTCCATTTTTTCATTCCTTTGGTTCTGTTTTATAATATCTTGATTTCTCATAAAGTCACTAGCTTCCACTTGCTCCAATCTCATTTTTAAGGTAGTATTTTCTTCAGTGGTCTGCAGCTGTAGTTCTGTAGCTGCTGCTGCCCCTGGGGCAGTGGCCGAACCGCAAACTCTGTCCCCCACAGCTTTTCCCACTAACCTTCTCTGTTGTCTTTGGTGGTTGTGGGTTGAGAAGTCTGGTAACTGTCACAGCTCACTGATTCAGGGTGCTAGGGCCTGTTCTGCCCGGCTCCTGGTCTGGCTGGTCCTGCTGCCTCCGATGTTGAGCTCCACTCCCCTCCACTCTGTGTGTGATAGACCTCATCCAGTGACCACCCAGGCTGTCTTGGACTGGATCCCTGCTTCCCTCTGCTATTTTGTGGGTTCTGCAGTTCTAGAATTTGTTCAGAGCCATTTTTTATAGGTTTTTGGAGGGACATGGTGGGGAGCTCACACAAGTCCCTGTTTTCCAGCCGCCATCTTGGCTCCACCCCCGAAGTTGGTTTGTTTGCCTTTAAGAGAATTCTCAGTCCCAACCATGTCATAACAACAATAACAATTAGCATTTTCATAGAATTTTATAGTTCGAAAATCACTTTAGACTTATATGCACTGATGCAAAGTGAATTGAGCAGAACCAGGAGAACATTATACACAGTAACAGCAACATTTGTATTATGATAAACTGTGATTGACTTAGCTATTCTCAGCAATATGATAATCCAAGACAATTCCAAAGAACTCATGATGGAAAATGCTATCCACATCCAGAGAAAGAACAAATGGAGTCTGAATACAGATCAAAGCATACTATTTTCACTTTATTTTTTTTTTTATGCCCCAATCCCCCAGAAAAAATCAGTTCGTTTCTTCTTTCACAATATGATTAGTATGGACATATGTTTTACATGATTGCATGTATATATAACCTATGTGAAATTACTTACTGTTTTAGGGAGGGGAAAAGGAGGGAGGGAAAAATTTGGAACTCAATTAAAAAATATGAATGTTAAAAACTATCTTTACATATAATTGGGAAAAATAATGTACCATAAAAAAGAGAATCACTTTATGGAAAATGCTATTATTAAAAGTATCCTCACTATAATCCTGAGAGCTATGTGCTGTTACCATCTACATTTCATAGATGAGGAAACTTCCAAGTCAAGCGACTTGTCCAGTGTCACAGAGCTAGTGAATGACTGAGGCCAATTAAGAAAACTGAGTTCTTCTTCATTTCCAGGCCAGCTATACCTAGCTGCTGGAATGCAGCTGAATAGATTTGCTGACCAAAATGAAAACTCATACATACCATTTCTTTTCTTTACTCTGTGTTTTCTGATAGACAGGTAGACAGACCCAGTCATTCCTGAAAACTGTTAAGTCTTTTTGTTCTGTATGGGGTTGGGGTTGAGGGTGAGGGTAGAATGTAGACTAGAGGCTGAAAATTGCTCATAGATAAAAAGAACTCAGGATTTAGGGAAAGGGATAAATGAATGGGCCTATATCCTCTCCTCAGTTTGGGAAACACATCCTTAACATATACACAAGTGTATGTATCTATATACATGCATATACATGTGAGTATATTTGTACACAAATATATACCTATGTCTACATATATTGTATTATATATATATATATGCCTGTGTATATGTACATATGTATATGTATGTATGTATGCCTGTGTATCTGTATATATTCATGTGAACAATAGAAAGATAGAAATAGATAAAGAGAGATAGATGATCTAATCTGATCTCTGGGTCTGAATGATGGCAAGGTTAATTTATTGTAACTGACAAATTCTCTGCCATCTCATACTCATTTTTCTTTTCTTTTTTTTTTAAAGGATTAAAGACTAGATTTGTCTTCTCCATAGAACTTCCTGAAGCTCTAAGAAGCAGTAATCTTGAGCCTCCAATCCTGGGTTGAACAGGTGTTTCAACAATCTGGCTAGCAGTTGCTGTGGGGGGTATAAAACCAACAAGAACCAGCTCACAGAATGCTGCAAGCCCAGGTTCTTTTGATCTGCTTTACTAAGGAAAGCAACATTAAGGGGTTAACGATCTTACTTTAATCCAGCATACAAATATCATTCACTTAATTCAGGGGAAAAAGCCAGCACCCTGAACTCCAGAGCAAATACAAACAAATTACAAACATCAGACAGACCTTGTCTGATTCAAATCCCAATTCATAATTACCAGACATTAACCAAATCCAAACATCTGGGCAAGCTGGAGGGCTCTTAACTACAGCTGTCTGGAGTCTCCACATCAGTGGGCCACCAAAAGTGAGAGCCCCAAGCAAATAGCTTTTTCTTCTCTTTTTATACAATTTCAGATGTAGTCATCAAATGTCATCTGAGAGACCAGAACTTAGGCTCCTTCCATTGGCTCTGGTGTTAGCACTTCCCTTCATTGGCCCCACCTGGAGCCCCACCTTAGTTACCAATTCACACCCACATAGGCTTAGCACCTAATAGATAGAGGTTTGGGCCTGGGGCTTAGCACCCAGTAAGACTCAGTTAAGACTGAATTAATCACAGGAAACAAAGGCCAAATTCTTCAAGGGCACTTGGCCAAGCAAGTGCTAAGAGCCCATCCTGATCCCCAATACAAGAGGCAACTCTATTAAGAACAATTGGTATGAAAGGGAACTCAATGCTAAAAGGCATGTTACCAACAGTGCACAAATATACGCTCATTGCATGGAAAATAAAACTTTATTTCTAAAATAAACTGTGCTTAAAAAAAAAACACCCTTTCTTTGACATTGTACCATGCTGAATTTCTTTAGAGGTACAGAAATTTGTAGAGTGCTTTCAGTTATAGCAACAAGGTCCTGAGCAGAATCAGAGAGAACTGCAATCACATACGTGAAGAATTTGATATACTAGGGATTCTAACATCTTAATGCCACAGGATAGTCAAAGCTATATAGATTTAACCTTTGGAAAGGAACTACTTAAAGGCCAGGGAGTCCCACCCCTAGACTTTACAGATGACCACCTTGAACCCAGAGAGCCTAAGGTCACATAGATATGAGGTAATAAAGACAAGATTTGAGCCAAGGCCAGCCTTGAATAAATGTCCAGGGTTCCTTTTGCTATACCACTCAGTCCAGAATTAATGGATCATTCAATCATTCATAAGATATTTAGTGAATATCTAGGTTAATGACTTAATCAATGACACTTTCTTCCCTACTTTTTGACCTAAACACAACTGAGTTGTAATAATACTCCTCCTCTTCTTCCTCCCACCCCACCCCCCATCCACTTTGTGTATGGGTCCTCAATTAGAAGAGACTGTATCCTTTTCTTTTTCTTTTCTTTTTATATATTTGAATCCCTAGAACACATCATGGTGCCTGGAAAATAATAAAGAATTAATATGTTCTTTACTATTTATTCATTCATTAACTAAAGGAAAAGGCATACTGTACCATCTTTATTTCTTATACCCTCAGCCTTCTTTCATAAAATAAATGTATTACTTTGGGGTTTTAAAAAGAATATCAACTTCACAAGTATAAGAAAGGCAGCTATAGCTCCCTTTTTATAGCTATATAAATATATAACATCTGAGCATTTTCATGAATTTCTAAAACAATGTGAGTCAGCCAGGGCATGTAGCAGTAACCACAGTCCCCCCCCCAAAAAAAAATAATAATAGTTTATTAATTGTCTTTAATAAGAATGATGTAAATTATAGACATGTGTAAGTTATAATAATTTTGTTCTTTGCCCAGTTAAATTTGACCTCAGATACTTACTTACTAGTTGTATGACCCTGGGTAAGTCATTTAACCTTATTTGACTCAGTTTCCTCATTGGTAAAATGAGCTGGAGAAGGAAAAGGTAAACCCCTCCAAGTATCTTTGCCAAGAAAACCCTGAATAGGTTCACAAAGAGATAAACATGACTGGAAGAAAACTGAACAATGAAGAGAAGCTGAATATTGAGATAACACAAGTAGCATAAACAAAAACTTTGAGTCTATGCCATGTTGAAGGTTTTGAGGATGTTTATCAAGAGAAGAGAAGATTTAGAGCTGACATGATAGATGTTTTCAAGTTTTTTAAAATTTGTTTTTGGAGGAGGGCAATTGGGGTTAAGTGACTTGCCCAAGGTCACACAGATAGTAAGTGTGTCAAGTGTCTGAGGCTGGATTTGAACCCAGGTGCTCCTGATTCCAGGGCCACTGCTCTACTCACTGCACCACCTAGCTGCCCCTGTTTTCAAGTTTTTAAAAGGCTGTAACAGATGAATTAATGATCAACATTGGTGGTATAAATTCTCCACATGGATGAAATCAGAGATGTCAACACCTCCCATATCAAATCACCCCTTCCTTCTCCAGACCAAAACTACAACAAAAACAATAGCAATATTCTACAGATAATACACACACATTCACACACATACACACATACACACACACATGACCATGCTGTAGTCAACTTGTATTATATAAAGAGAGTTGATTGTTAAAATTTTAGTTGATAGAATTTATATCTTGGGAATCAAAAATACTACAAAATAGAACTCGATTTATTGATTTGTTGATCCTCTACCATAGATTCCCAAAGTGGGCAATACTGCCCCCGGAGTAGGGTGTGCTGGAATGATGGGGAGGTAGTAGTAGCCTCAGGTGTGATTTGGGGCATTAAATAAAAATAAGGGGGTGATAGGAGCATAACGAATGAAGACAAGAAAATTTTGAGAAACCATTTGTACACATTTCATGTGTTTGTAAAAGAGTTACAATCATAGTGATTATATTATTTTCCAAATAAACACAAAAAAATGCAGGTTATAACTAATCAGAAGTCAAGTCCATAGACAGGTCTTAACAATCAAGTCTTAGCAGGTGAGTCAATATTGGGAAGTCCAGCATGCATTGTCAGGAATATGTGCATGTGATGACTTGTTTAAAATATGATACCATAGGATTACATGACACAACATTTCATCAACAAAATTTCAATGCAGGAAAAAGCCCACAAATTTACAATAAATTATTAAATTTAAAAAATACTATATGTATATCTACATATATACACTATATATATATATATATTATAAATATATATACATAAATATAATGCATATATATGAATGACACAAATTTCAAAAATATTAAAGTAGACTGTCAGGAGGGCACTGAATATTTCTTTTAAAGGGGGCAGTAGGCCAAATATGTTTGGGAACCTCTACTCTAGACTTGTGAAAGCGACGAGAGAAAACATTATAATAAGGTAGAATAAACTCACAAGTGTGTCATGTATACATTTTTTTTGCAGAGCTAGTTATTAAACATTTATCAACATTCTCCATCTGCATGTATCATTATATCTCTATCAATTTATCCATATATATGCATACACACATATATATGTATATAGAGAGTGAAATATACATGCATACATATATAACAATATAATCACATACATAGACACTTATAAATATAGCTATCATGAAATGAGATTGCATAAACCAAGAAAGCTGGAAAGATTCTCTGCTTATGATGATAAAATATATAATCATAATTTAAACTATAAATAATCTACTCATTAATACAGATGAGTAAATTATGTCAGTACTTGTTACATAAAAATTAAAAAAAAATAAATGACCTTTGTCTTGAGGTTTTACCCACTAGGTTTTTGAATCTTTCTCGATAGTAATGTAAGAAGAAAAAGGAAAGACGATGAAAAAAATCAGTTGTACTATGAAAGGAGGAATGTCAAAATAAAGTCTACTGGATCCATTTTGATGGAGAAACATTCTCACGTCCTTAGCTTCTTGAAAACTTAGCCAAAAAGAAAAAAGAAAAAAAAGGTATTTTCTTAATTCCGTTTGCTGAAAGTATGTGGAAGGGCCCCCATTTTTTCATATAATCTAATCAAGTCTTCAAAGGTTTGAAGGGCCTAGAGAGCCCCTGAAGTCAATCACAGAAGGCTACCAATAGGGGTCTTATGATTGAGGCTCCTATGCTGCCAGGCCTAATATTATAGGAGCACAATTTCCAGATAATAATAGCCTCTTTCATCCATCATCCTAGCAAGGAAATATCCATTAAGAGAAAGAAATATATGAGTAAATATTTCTGCATTGTTATCAGTTTGCAGTTAGCTGAGTTCCATTTGATGGTCAAAAATGGAAGATGAGACGATTAGAGACGTGGAAGAGAATATTGAGGCCAGCAAGGCCAATCCCCTAATTTTATAGATGAAGCAACTGAGATTCAAAAAGGAGATATGTCATTAGTCTGTTATTCTGAATTTATCTTTTTCCCACCAAAATGAATTTTTTCCATGGAAACTTGTCTACTAATTATACTAATTCATTTACTAAGGGAATTGATAAATCTGTTTGAGAGTTCTTACTTTTCTAAAAAAAAAATAATGTCACTGAGACTTTATTTTTTTTTTTCATTTTAGAGAAAAGAACAGAAAGAAGCCTAGATAAGCTAGATTCCTTAGGAAAGCTATAGGTTAATTCATTAGAAGATTGAATTAAAAAGAAAGGCAGATTGTAAATCATATAGACACTTGCAGCTTCATGTACCATTCTATACAAACCTATGTTAATGCAAATTTCCATTCTATTTGACTTAGAATGAGAATACAGTGGCATTCTGGGAAAATAGCAGAGCAGATCAGAAATTTCTGGACTGTCCATATTTTCACCAAAGCAGAGAGAAAGTCATCATGAAATGAATGTAGAGCAGCAAAAATAAAAGGGGTAAAGCAATAGTTCTCCTAAGACAACTTGATAGGACCCCAGAAAAGATGAGAACTCCAGGGCCTGAAGTTTGGCCCCAGTGAAATGTAGAAACCTCCAGGCCAGCTCCACAGAATCAACAAATAGCAGGCCCTGGAGCAGTTCTGTCAAAAAGCAGATTAGGCCTCAGGAAATTTCACCTCAACTTTCACCTTACTCACAGACTCAGGAACTTTCACCTCACAAACTTTTACATCATAAAGAATAGACATTGGCTGAGTTGGGGAAGATTGAAGGACCCCCCCCACCCCACTCCCCCTGCTTCAGGAAGCTAGGCCTGAAGCGGCTGACCAGAAGTGATCCTGGGCTAGGCTGTGGGCAAGGAGGAGTGCACATATGCCTAGGGAGTGTGGCAAAACAGGGAGAAAGAACATTTTTGGGATGCTGTGGCTGGGGGGACCTTACAGTGACTTAGAGAAGGAGAGGAGTTCCTGAGGATGAACCCCTAGATAGAATTCAGAAAATAAAAGTAAGGAGGACCTGAGAACTAGAGTGATGTTGCCCACAACTTGGAATTACAACTTGACTATAATAGTAACCTTCTAAAAACAAAAGAAAATAAAAATAAAAATGAGTAAACAAAGGAAAAAAAAGAACCCAACCATAGATAGCTACTTTGGTGCAAAAGAACACATTCAGAGGAAAACAGGTCAAAAAAATACTCCCACCTCAAAGAGTAATGTCAAATGGTCATAAGCCCTAAAAAAAGAGCTCTTAGAAGAACTTAAAAATGAATTTTTAAAAATCAAATAAGGGAGATAGAGGAAAAATTAGAAAAATAAATAAAACAATCCAAGAAAAGTATCAAAAGAAAATTAACCAATTAGAAAAATAGGTGTAAAATCTTAAGGAAGAAAATAATTCCTTGAAAACTAAAGGGAGCAAGAAGAATTAAATGATGCTATAAGACATCCAGAAATAGTAAGACTAGAAATACTAGATGAGAATCTAAAACATTACAAAAACAACTTATCTGGAGAACACATTAAGGAGAAACCATATAAGAATTGTCAGACTACCAAGAAGGAAGAACAAGGAGGAAGAAGAGGAGGAGAGGATGAGGGGAAGAGGGGAAGAGGAGAGGAGGAGGAGAAGGAGGAGGAGAATAGAGGCTGGATATGATATTGTAAGGTATTATTAAGGAAAATTGCCTCAAAGTTCTAGAACAAGAGGGTAAAGTAGAAATAGGGAAAAAAAGGAAAAAATATAACTTTATTGTATATTTGGAAGGAATGACAAGTTGGATATGGTAGATTTGCAGTTTCATGTGCAATCATCTTTTTTTTTAATTGTACTGCTATGGAAATGCCTGTTTTATTCCATGACTTGAAAATATTTTTTTTAAAAAGGAATAAAAAATAATACACACACATATTTTTAAAAGCCTCCTTTTTGCTTGTAAGACAATGAAAGAAAGATAAGAGATTGTTTACAAAGTCTAAGATTTCAGAAGGTAATTTACAAGTCATCTAGTCCAACATCTTTTAGTTGCTAATGAGGAACCTGAGGCCCATGGAAGTTATTACTTGTCTAAAGTTACATAAATATTAATTGTAGAGCTTTATTTTGAAGTCACACATTGTGTCTCTAAATACACTTTCCCCCCCTCTTACTTCAGGCTTCTACTACCCAAAGAGTCTATTTTAAAATACAGATGGTCAAACCCTCATAGATGGTTTGAGGGACCCTTAAGGGTCATCCAATCCAACTCAATTTTTTTTAATGATTAAATTGAAGAATAGAGATGAAATAACTTGCCCCAAGGTCATCCAATGGTTAAGCATCAGAGATATTTTTAAATCCAGTTTCTTTAACACTAAGAGTCATAATTTTTTCTACTCTACCAGTATGGACTTCCTCCTTTTTTTTTTTTTTATCCCCGGGCTTTCATTAAAAAAAAAAAAAAAACAAAAACAAAAAAAAAACAACAACTCCTGCTTTAGTAAAAATTAGGTAATAGACACCCTTTCCAAAAGCATATGGATTTTTAAAATATCTTAGAAATATGTAGTTACTTTTTTAAAGGCAGATAATGGAATGGCAAGTGTCCCAGATGTGAAGTCCTCTCAAAATTGTCTACTCACTGTATGCTAACACAAAAATCATTTTAACTCTCTTACCTCAAGATTTCCTAATCCATGAAATGGGGAGAATAATAAATGTAATATATCCATTTCACCTGACACCTATTCTTGATGGAAAGAGTCATGTAGAAATGCTATAAGTGTGGGAGGTTACTAAAGAATGTGGAAGTGGTACATGGTTAAGAAATGGACTACTCCACTCATCTGCAAGATGTTGCTATTTTATTTCTCATAAAACATGTGATTTCCTCATTTGTTGCTATTCAGTCTTATCTTGCAAAAATATATATTTTGCTTTGCTAATCAGATTATTTCTATCTCTGTGTATACATGTGTGTATTTATCTTTTAGATATTTCACATTATTAAGAAATAACTTGCAGTTGGCATGTTCTATGAGTTTACATAGTCATAGAATTTAAATATATATGTACACATATACACATACATATATACATACACGCCTATATACATACATGTGTATATATGTGTATGTGTATATACATATGTGTATTGTGTATGTATGCACATCCATATATCCTTTCCAAATGAATGCAAGCAAAATAGAGATTATAAGCGGAATGTCTTCTCCACTCTACATTTGAAAACCATACATTCCTCAGTAAGAAAATGAAAACTAAGTTGAGTTACTGTACTGCTTGAGTATTGGAAGATTTTTATAAGAGGTAAAAATTAGCTATTAAAGAGTTGGCTCTGTGTGTGTGTGTGTGTGCGCGCGCGCGGGTTTGCACGTGCACGTGAAATTATCCAGTGTTGACTTAGATATGTAACACTACACTGGGAGCCAGTTTATTGCAGGGAATAGAGCACTGGACATGTAGTCAGAAAGAGGTGACTTTAAATTCTACACTGGAATCTTTTTAGCTATATGACAAGTGGAAGGTGAACAACTCATTTAACTTCTCAACTTGTTTCCTTCATTGTAAAATGAGGATAGTAACAATATTTACCTCTTAGGACTACTCTGAAGTTCAAATAAGATAAGATATGTGCAGCTCTTTGTAGACTTAAGAAGTACTTTAATTTTTTTTAGCTATTATTTCAATTTCAAAAGGGATGTGGCCCTTCATCTTTATAATTCAGTGTATAAATCATATGATTAAAACTTGATTTATCACCTTGAAACATACATAGCTTTACAGTGAATATCCTTGACTTATGAAATGAGATATTTGTAGAAGCACTTAGCACACATATACCCCCACATACATACACATACATACACATCACACATACATACATATGCCCAGGATCATACAGCTAGTAAGGGTCTTAGATGATTTTTGAACTCAGGTCCCCCCTGATTCCAGGCCTGTCCACTATGCCATCCATTTGCCCTCATTATATATTAGAATTTAACAATGATAATGAGATTATTCTCAGTTGTGAATATTACTTTTGGAGTACTAAAGATGGATTTCTAGAAAATAATCCGCAGCCAAGAAATATGCATCATATTTGTAATTTTGCACTGTTCTTGGTGGGAACCTATTTTTACCCATATTCTTCTCATATTTAGTAATTCATTCCTGACTTGTTTTGATGATGAAAAACATGTTTGTTTGTTTGTTTTTGTTCTATCTTCTCTACATAATTTTCTTCTTGATGGTTGCCATTATATAGTATCAAACTCTAATTGCTTGGTATCCTAGGATTATAAATTTAGTACTAGGAGGGATTTTGGAAATGTTTTATGCCAATTTCATCATTTTAAAGATGAGGAAACTGATATCAAGAGGAGTGCCCAATGTCATATAGTTAACAAATGAGATAGAATCTGAATCAAAGCCCTTTGACACTGTTCATTGCTAATTGCCATTGTAACGTGCTCTATTTCCTAAGAATAAAACTACATATCTAAATATTTTCTAATAATTCAATTTTTCATTCATTCATACATTCAAGTAAATTGACAAGGAATATCAGAACTTAGTAGTTTCTGATTCTCTATATAAAATACTTCCCCTCATATATAGCAATATTTTATTCAATGAAAGAAACAACAACGGTAAAAAGGGTGGGTGGTTGTGAAAAAAAGTAGCTTGAGAAAATTCTGGGGACCTGGAAGAAAATAGCCCCTCAGATAAAAGTAATTTAGAGGACTTGTTTGAAAATAACTCAGAGACAAGAGCACTGAATGAGATTAGGATGACTGTAGTGTATCATAATCCTCTAACTCATTTACATCTCAAGGTTTTGAAAGATGCAGCCACGAAATTGTAAATTCAAAAAGTATTTGAGTACGATGGGAACGTTCTATATTGTATGCTCATGTTATATATCTCATAGCAGTATAGATTAAGGGTCTCTCCACCTAAGTCAGAGATAAGGCAATATTTGAGGCATTAGCATAAAGAGCCAGTTCTTATATCATGCTTTACAATTTGCAAAACAGTTTACAATATTATCTCATTTTATTGTTAAAATAAGCCTGGGAGATGGGTGCTATTAGTATCCCCATTCTATGTATGAGGAAACTAAGTCAGACAGAAGTTAAGTTGATGAGATGAGAAGCCAGAGACAATA
Organism: Trichosurus vulpecula; assembly: GCF_011100635.1. NCBI lineage: Eukaryota > Metazoa > Chordata > Mammalia > Diprotodontia > Phalangeridae > Trichosurus > Trichosurus vulpecula. The sequence continues at coordinate 229,046,991 of NC_050577.1, read as the reverse complement.
AAAATAAATGAATGAATGAACAAATGAATGAATGAACAAAGAATGAACGAACGAACGAATGAATGAATGAAAAAGGAAGATGCAACAGACAACTGAAACTGATGGAAAAGACAAAATCAGAATGGCAATTTCCTTGGCCACTTTAGTAAATGGTCAACAGAATACAACAGTTATCCCTTTAGCCTGAACATGCTAACTGAAGCCAGTCAAATATTGCAACGGCTAGCAGTTCACTACTGGAGAACTTCGCCAGAACCTGATTGGAGGAAATAGAATTGTCTTGTGTAAAGAACAAACTGATTTTATCTGCACTGCTCTTGAGTGCCATCTAGATCTCCGAATCTAGACAGGGAAAAATATGAATACAATCTAATAGCTCTTTTATTGAGACCTCTGTAGCTGCTGGGAGCTCAGTGAAAACAGAATCCTGTTGTGTAAAGAGATGGTTGAGCTTGCCTACAAGGCCTTTCAGGAACTTAACTATATTGCTGTCTATTGCCATCTCTGGCTTAACAATGGCAAACAACTCAAAGCTAGAAGATTAGATCTGAGGAGCTTTGCAGTTCTCTGGTTTAAAAGAAAATACTTTGTCACTGAAATAGCTTAAAGTTGATTCTGCACTCAGTCAAGACAGCACACCTAGGAAACTGTATACTCCAGGCTTAAGAATTCTGTTTCGCTGAAAGAATATAATGCCACTGTTTTATCAAGAGTGTAACACTGTTTCAGTGGCATGAGAGTAACAAAGAGTCAGCTTCTTTAACACTAGACTAGAGAAACTCTGAAGAAAACAGATGACATAGTGTAGGCTGTTAAGGAAGGAGACCACATCTAGTCCTTTGGACAGGAACTGTAAGTTGTCTCAGGCACACAGGTTTCCCTGTTCATGTGCCTTGCTATAAGGTTTTTTGTACAGGGGAACATGCTATTATGGAATCATAAATCATTATAAACAGCAATAAGAGTATATTCTCAATTATAGGATTCCTCTAGGACCCCGAAATTGAGTTGTATCACATGGCATTGGTCAAGCCCATGAGAAGCAATGCCCATAGAGTCACTGTCTTCCTAACCAACCTCCCTCTCCACCTCACACACCTTCCAGTGTGATTTCACCTTGGGGTGTGTGTTAGCCCAAAGAGAGAGGATGGGAGATTCAGAAAATCCTGTGATTCTTTTAGAGCAAATGTCTTCAATAACTTATACAGTTCTATATTTTTCATTTTGGTTTTCCTTTTTAAGTTTTATTAGTAACAAAGGCACAAGATAATGGTAATTCATTAGGCAGATTCTTTTTTTGTAGTGGAGTAAAGAGTAGATTACAGAAAGTGTAGACTGGAGGTGATAAGACTATTTAGGAGATTTTTATAATATGTCTAGTTGAGAAATGTTATAGACCTACAGACACACAAACAGATACACACACACACACACACACACACACACACACACACCATGTTTGATGGGAATATCACATTTGCTAAAAGTAGTAAGTTCATCCACTCTCTGTTTCAACTCTCAAGTGATTCTTTACCTAGTCTTCAGAGGCTGGCTTACAACTGTCTAGAAAATAATGTCAGTAGGAGCAAAGTAACAAAAGGGAATATTGAAGGGTGGTCCTGGAATTAATTTAATTACAAGATCATGCATATTCATACATATCTATAAACACAAACATATACACAGAACTATATACATGTCCATGATGTATGCAAACAACCATAGGCATATGTGTATGATTCCTTACATATATGCATATGTGAGTACATATACATGGATATGTAAGAGGCAGGAGCTGGACCTACGACTTGCGGTCTCTTGTCAACTCTCTTGCTACTATACCACATTGTTTCCCATGTTACTAGTAATGGAACCTTAATAACAGACATTTCTCTCTTTGCTTTTGTAGCTAGCACCACAAAAAAAAAAAAAAGATGCAGGAAACATACAAAGTATACAACATATAGAGAGTAAAACAACTTTACATGATAAAAAAGGAAAAAAAAGCCAGGAGTATAATGTTAATAACTGACCTTTATATGGCACTTCAAAGTTTAGAAAATACATTTGTCAAAACCACCTGGTAAGTAGTTTTAATCATCACCAACATCATCATCATCATCATCGTCATCGTCATCATCATGTTTTACAAATAAGAAAACTCAAACACTGAGAGGTGCAGTAACATGTCTATGGTCACGTAGCTGGCAGAATTTAAATGCAAAACACTCATTTCATTATAACATGCTTCTTAGGAATAGAATTAGATCTAGGAATTGACTATAATTACAAAAAGGTAGAGACACAGCAGACACAACTGTGATAATAAGAATAGAACTGTGAAAGTTGGATTTCCTACCATGACATAATCTGAAGGTGAAAATGAAAATTTGGGAAGTCTGTCAAGAAGATTTTTCTTGTATTCTAATCTTTGGAAGAATTGTATCATGCTAAATATGTTAACAGAAAATTTTAATTTCTTTTTTTGGTGTTTATTTTAGAAGACGTGATTTTTACAGGTTTCAAATGTAACAGAATAGGATGGTAAAAAAGCACAGAGAAGTCTAGCATATTAGACATTTAAGAAATTATAGGAGTAATTGTTTATTTTCTTTTCTTTTGAACTTGGGAAGAAATTTATTCTTTTAATCTAATCTATTTTTTTAAGTCCTCTTAGTCCAAATCACTCATCTTGCTGTGCTAGTTTTTTCACTTTTTTGTTATCATTATGCAGGTAGCAAGGTGTAGATAGGGCAAGCAGACATGAACAGTTCAAAATAGAATATTATCCACCAGCAAAGTGATAGAAATGACCTGCCTTTGTGTATAAGGGGAAAAAAAATCTTGATTTAGGACTTGAAAAAGAATATTTTTTTTCTATATTTTTTTCTTTTTTTCCTCTCTTTTTTTCCCTTTTTCTCCTGAGTTAGAACAGACAAGCCAAATTAATACACCAGTCACTTTGTTTTTCATTCAATAATGATGATTTTAAAACCAAATCAAACAACAGACATTTATTAAATATCCAATATGTGCTTTGCCTCTAAGGTCTGTGTATAGAGAAAAAAATGGAAAAGTTCATGTTCTCAAAGAATTTGCATTCCACACTTGGGGAGAAGGAGTGGTAGGTTGTAAAGAAAAATACACAGATAACAAACATAAGGTAATTTGAGATGGGATGGAATAAACATTAGTAAAGTTGACATCGGGAGTTCTTAACCTTTTGTTGTATCATGGAAACCTACTTCTCAAGATAACTTTTTTAGTGCATAAAATAAATAGAAATGAAAAGGATAGCAATTTTATTGAAATATAATATTCCCTGCCTCATTTATGATCATAGACCCCCTGAAATTAATGCATGGACCATGGGCTAAGAACCTCTAATCTACACTGAGGAGAAATTGCCTCGAAGTTGCAAGCATGGCAAATGGTCTGGGTTTATATATGGGGGTAGACCAGTTTAGTAGGGAATTAAAGTATGTGAAGGGGATTGATATGAAATAAGGCTGGAAAGGCAGTTTGGAGGGAGATTATGCAAGGCTTGAAATCCCATATTGAGAATTTACATTTCATTCTAGATGCAATAGATTCCTAGTAAATTATAGTATATTAATTATTATTAAACTCATTATATGTCCCTTTTAACTCATGAATCAAGCCTTTCTACTGAATTTGGTAATATGTTACAAAGCTGGTACCAGATGCACCGACCAATATTTCTGCTGAATAACATTAACACATGTATCATGTGCATGCTACAAATTAATCCCAAAGACATACTGACAATAAGAAAGAAGCACAATTAGCCGTTTGACTTATGTTATAATCTATACTTCAAGATTCTCTGATTTACTTTATGTGGGTACTCCCTCTACCAATATACATCATAACTCTGTTTCCCTTAGTAGATGTGTGTGTGTGTGTGTGTGTGTGTGTGTGTGTATGTGTGTGTGACTATTTTTTTGGTGGCTTTAAAAAATCTATCATTTGGTGACCAACCTTCTGATAGGAAACTTATTTAAAATTAGCTTGGACAGTCCTTGGATGTCATAACTACAGTGTACTCCTAGTTCTCTATTTATTTGAAATGCTTTTTTTTCCCCTCCTTCCTCCCCCTCTCTTTCCCTCCCTCCTTTCTTTCATAGTTGCCCATCCTCCTCTTTTTCTCCTTTTTGTCTTCCTTTTCCTCTTCCTTTTCCTCCCTCCTTCCCTCCTTTCTTTCCTCTCTCCCTCCCTTCCTTTTGAAAACAAAGATGTACCAGACTTTAGGTCGAGTTGAGGGGATAGCTAGGTGGCACAACAGATGGAATGGTGGGCCTGGAGTCAGAAGGAGTTGAGTTGAAATCTGGCATCAGATACCTACTAGCTGTGTGACCATGGGTAAGTCACTTAACCCTATTTGCCTCAGTTTCTCATCTGTAAAATGAGCTGTAGAAGGAAATGGCAAACCACTCCAGCATCTTTGCCAAGAAAATGTCAAAATGGGGTTATAAAGAGTCAGACATGACTGAACAATAACAAAGGTAGAATTGACACAGTCTTGAACATGGAAATTTTCTTGCCAAGATAAGGCTTTAGAGTTGGATATTAGTAGAATTTTGCAAATTTTAACTATTTAACTTTCAAATGGAACAGCTCTCTAAATGATGAGAAGTGTGAATTTTCAAAATATCAGTGAATTTCTCATGTATTCTATTTCCTAAATGGGTGAGCAAGCTCTAGTCACTGTGTTCTGGCCTCTATCAAAACGTGAGATTCCAGTTAAATGAACTGATTCTTAGCCTTGGCACAGTAAAGGTATAAGCTACATATGAGTTCATATACATGGATATAAGATGATTTTATTTCATTAAAAGAAAAAAAATACATTTTGTGGACCTTCAAAATCTGGCCCTTTCCTGACTGAGAAACAGATGTGTCTGTTCCCACACTCCCAGCTTGCAGGGGAGATAACAGAATATAAGCCAGAAGTCTCCAGTTCCAACCAGAGCTGTGACCTAGCAGAACCAAGCTTCTCATCAAGTAAAAGGTCAGAAGCTCATACACATGCTTAATGAGCCATTTAATATTAACCCACATCCCCCTAGGGCAGAGCAAGCTAATTTAAAGGCACATGGAATGCATGACAAGGGAGGGGGGAGCACATCTAGGAGAAGAACATGGAATAGGCAGTTCGGGAAGCTGTATACCAGCCAACGGGATACAGGGGAGGGAAATGCAAATGAGGGTAAGACATAAAAGGTTTTATAATGGTCTGAAAGGGTGTGTCTCCTCATGGGCCATTCCTTTTCTTGCTGTCTCTGGCAAAAGAATACAAATAAAATCTTTCCTTAATTCACGGATGGCCATGTGGAATTTTTTGATAAGAAGACTATTTTTGACACTGACTCTCCAATCTTCTTATAGCTCACTCCCCTCCACATAATGTGCACTATCCTCCTCGCTGTTTCTTTCTCTGTCTCTTTCTTTCTGGTTTTTTTTCTCTCTGTTTGTCTCTCTCTCTGTCTCTCTCTGTCTCTCTCTCTGTCTCTCTCTCTCTGTGTCTATCTCTCTCTCTCTCTCTCTCTCCACACACACACACACACACACACACACACACACACACACACACATCTACACTTAAACTCCTGATTTCTGGGCATTTTCACTTGCTGTCGCCCATGTCTGGAATTTTCTCCTCTCCCTGTCTTTCGTCTTTTCTGGTCTTTTCAGGTCTTAAATAAAAGAAATATTCCCCAGTCTTCTTTAATTTTAGTGTCTTTTCTGTGAAATTGTTGTTCTTCAGTTGTTGTCACCTGTGTCCAACTCTTTGTGACCCCATTTGGGGTTTTCTTGGCAAAGATCCTGGAGTGGTTTGCCATTTTCTTCTCCAGATTGTTTTACGAAGGTACAAACTGAGGCAAACAGGATTAAGTGACTTGCCCAGGATTTAATAAATGTCTGAGCCCAGATTTGAACTCAGGAAGATGAACCTTCAAAACTCCAGGCCTGGTGCTCTATCCACAGTGCCAAATAGCAGCCCATTCCATGAAATTACCTTCAATTTATGCTGTAAATATTATTTATACATAGCTTTTTTCCTGTTATCCACACACCCCCTTAGACAGGAGCTGTTTGAGCTTTTTAAGAAGCAGGAATTATTTTTTCCCCTTTTCTATGAATCTCTAACACTTAGCACAATGCCTTTTCCAGAGAAACTGCTGAATAAATGCTTGAAGACCTAACGTTTATGTTTGTCTCTCCTACAATGCACTGCCAAGATTGCAGTCCATAAAAAAATACTTTATGTTGTAATATTAAGCAATTAAGTCCAGTATAATAGAATATAGTAATTCCAGGATTTTATTTTTATGGAAAATATTTTAAGGCAATTTAACAAACTAACACACTGGATAATCTCTAAGGTCTCCTCACTCTAAAGCTCTGTGATTATCTAAATAAAGTGTGGTAAGTAACCTAGTCCTATCAGTGTGTTAGTGGAATGCCTTGCAAGGTCAGAATTCCTCTCTTCTCTCTTGGCATTGCCTCTGGCTTGCCTAGGGTAAGCACAATGCATTACCACCACATCATCTTGGAACAAAGGTCACTTGAAGGTAATCAGCAAAGACTTGCTTTAATTTCTTACAAACTCTTTAAAAGAATTCTCAAGTAGAGGAATGAAAGAGTAAATAATTATATGAAATAAGGAGGAAATTGAGTTCACATTAGGGAAGCCCTGATTTTTCCTCTTGTGACAACCTCCTAACTTTCAACTTAATGTCCTATTAGTGACAGCCCATTGAGAAATGAACATTTCCTTTTGAGTTCTAAACTTATAAACTATCTCCAACTAATAAGAATGATTAAAGGCTTTGGGAATAAGGATTATTTGGAAAAACTGAAGCAGCTGATCTTAGATAATATATATATGTATATGTGTGTGTGTGTATATATATATGTATATATATGTGTGTATATACATACATACATATATACACATATACACATATACATATACATACATATATACATACATACATATACATACATATATATGTATATGCATATATATGTATGTGTGTGTGTATATATATATATATATATATATATATATATATATATATATATATATATGGAAACCTACAGAGTAACAATAACATCCAATGGCCAAGTTTATGATGTCTGAATATAAAGTAATAGAACTAATATGATGAACAGACACAACAGTCCAGACCATAGAGAGTGTGTGTGTGTGTGTGTGTATGTGTGTGTGTGCTTGTGTGTGTGTGTTTCCCTTTAAAGCAGTCACCTTAAAGGGCTCATTCCTGCATTGCTCACAGATGTGGTAAAAACTCTCCTTCATAGGACATCTATAAGGTTTTATTTATTAAACATAAGAGAATCAAATGTTTTTTAGATTGGTGACATATTTACTCTGTGTTGGGAAATCTGTCCTAAGGGTTAATATGAGGAGTCCTATACTTCAAAACTCATTAAATTTAGTTATAAGCTATGGGCTAGTACATATATGTTTCTCACTATGGAGTAAATATATTTCAAAAGATTCTTCGCTTTTTAAAGATGGATAGAAAATATTTTTTCAGTCTTTATTTCCCATTATGCTTAGAGCTAAGAGACCCTCAGTCCTCCAGCCAAATTCCCAGCATTACATTTCTCAGAAAGTTATGTGAATCTGCTTTGCTATGATATTGCCCAATATTTTCTTTAATTATGTGAAATGAGTCTGTATCACAATACACTTAAAAAGTATCATTTATATCTCCCTTCCCAATCATATTTCATTCTATGTGATATTACCAATAATTCATAACAGGGTTAATGGGAAGTTCATCTAGTCAGTTTAAGTGTGATTAAATTTGAATGAACATATTCAAAAGCCTTTTTAATGCATAAAATACATTATGGTATATTTAAAAAAAATCTTAGTACAGATTTAAGCTACCAAGGACTAAATCTGCATTAAGACTTTTGAGGGACCCTATATGTTTACACTTTCATGTCCATATAGATATGAATTGATGGAGTGAATTAAGCAAACCAAGGTTGTGCACCTCTGCTATGCATGCTCTCAGGAAGGCTGAGTCTGGCATTAACTTGGATTCTGAGCTTCTGAGCTGAAGCAGGGCTAAAGTTGATCAAGTGGCTAAACTAATTACACCCCTAATATGTCAAGCCCACAAGATCAGAGGTAGACTGGCCACAAGTTTTCATAAGGATGGGTGAACAATTCCAGTGCGAAACAGATCAGGTCAAAATTCCAGTGTTAAGAATTAGAATCGAGCCCATGAATATCCCCTGCACTTATAGACTGGGTAAAAGAGAGAGACTCAGTCCATGAAAAATAAAAATTAAAAAAGACCTAAATTGAATTCCATAATGATTATATGACATGTCCTAAGGATAGGTTAGACAACTACCTATTCAAATCCCTTAGATTCCTTGGGCTTTCCAGATAGCAAGGAGAAGCATGTACTCTTCTTTTAAGGACCTGGAAACTTATATTTCAACTTATCTTTAAAGAGAAGAGCTTTTAAAGGCTTGAAAATCAAATAAGCTTATGTGAAATAAAGAATGAAAGCAACAAATACACATAAGAATTTTGTCCTTCCCTCCAAGAATCTCCATATCTCTGACAATAAAGAATCCAAATTTCAATAACAACAATGTTTTAAAAACTTTTTTTTTAGAGTGAATATGCTAGAGAGGATGGAAATGGAAGAATAAATGATAGTGCACCTAGTTTTGTTTCTAGAAATGTTTGTAACTGTGAATGATCATTAAAATCACAATCAAAAAGAAAATTTAAAAATAATTTTAGGTGTTGTCCCCCTTTTTATATCTACTCTCTTTCCTGTCACAAAAACATTTTGATTGTGCAAAGATGGTTATTTTTGTATTCATATTTCCTCCCATTTCTAAATTTCATCTTATCACTCAGTTTATATTTTTCTGCCAGGTAAAACAAAACAGCAAAATTCTCTCCATTTCCTTTAAAGTTTGTTTTCTTTCTCATCGCAGAGGACTACAGAAAAGATATACATTTGACTTCCTTTTAAAAAAGACTTTTTGTCTTGCCACCTACCTAAGCTCCCCTTGTACTATGGTTCTTTTTCAGGCAACTGTAACAGGAGTAACCAAAATGACTACCTTACATGATGATGATGATGATGATGATGATGATGGTGGTGGTGTTGGTGGTGGTGGTGGTGTTGGTGGTGGTGGTGGTGGCGGTGATGGTGGAGGTGGTGGTGGTGGTGGAAGAGGAGGAGAAGAAAGAAGAGGAGAAAAAGAGAAGGAGGTAAAGAGGAAAGGAGAGGAGAAAGAAAAGTAAGAAGGAAAACAAACACACAAAATATAAACAAATGTAGTAGAAAATGGTTTTCAAATAATTAAAATTCTACCCTGAATATTACCCACTTCTTTAATAGTCACATTTTCTAGAGATTTCTGCAGGAGTTTGTAAGAGAAATCTCAGGAGAGGTGCTTCTTTTTTTTTTAAACAATTTCTATAGAAGACTAGATTAACTCATGATGTGCCAAATGATTACAAATAGTTGTGACCTTATCTTTCCATGATAGGAGAAAATAACATGGGAATAAGAAGCAGGATTTCTGCAGAAAATTACATCAAATGAATATTTCCGTGATGGCACAGAATCAATCACATATTCAGTTGAAATACTTACTGGATTGGTTTAGGAACAGACCTGCCTAGAAAAGAAGATAGACAACCAGCTCCTTTGTTATGTGTCAGAAAGGAAATCTACTAGTTTTATATATGAGGGAATGTTATAAATCTAATCCAGAATCACTTTGAAATGAACTTCACTTCAAGACTGGTATATACATACATAAAAAGAATCAATCAACACCATAGTTAACTTTGGTTAACTAGCTTCGACTTCCATTATAATAGGAACCAGTATCTCTTGAGTAGCCCATTCTACTGCAGGGTAGGCCTAATCATTATTAAGATTTTGTTTTTTCCTCTCACTCAGATACTCACATGGATCTATGCTTACATTGATATGGGTGTTCCCTCCAATGACTTAGATCATGATCTATCCATTCTTACTTATCCTGTGTTACTTGTCTATGTCCTTCCATGAGATCATCATAAGGAGTCCACCCAAAGTAATCAGAGTTTTCCTCATGTTTTCTTGAAATCACCAGGATATTATTAGGGCCTACTAGTGATCCATTCTAAATCTCCCTCTATGCAACTTCTACCATTGCTCTATTTTACCTCCTAGACTCAAAGAGAACAAGCCTACCTTCATTTTATTTTATGTGTGTGTGTGTATTTGTGTGTGTATATGTGTGTGTGTGTGTGTGTGTGTGTGTGTGTGGTGGTACTTTATATATACAAAGTTATTATTAACTCTACACTCATCCATACCCCTCAAATGTTCTTTTTCCCAGGTGTAAACATTCTCAGTTTCATCAGCTGATCCTCATATAGTATGAATTCAGGGTTCTTATTGTGCCTGTTGTCTTTCTGTGGATAATATCCATTATTGTCCATTTTAAAACATGGCAGTCACAACTGAATAGAATATTACAGATGTGGTTTAACCAGGATTAGCCATGTACACAATGATTCTTTTCATGCAACCAAAGATTACAAAAGTTGTTTTGGCCCTAAATCATCCTGTGGACTCATATTGAACTAGCCCACTAAGCATCTCCCCAGATTTTTTTTTCAGATGGAACATTCTCTGTCCTTAACCTTAACCCTAACCCCCTCATTATGTATTTGTGGAATCATCTTAAAAAGAAAAATCCAAGGACAAAATCACAATCTCTCATTCCTGGTTAATAATGAATGAAAGATATTTTACTTATTTTTCTCCACAAATTTGTACTCTCAGTTTTTAAGTAAAATAGGAATTTTTTTTCTTTATAACTGTATTAATGCTTGAATAGTGGTTTTGAGTACACACACACTACTTTCATAGACATTATCTCATTTGATCTTTAAAACAACCTGTGAAGTAGGTGACTTCCATTTTTGAGATGAGAGACCAAAAACTTCATGAGAGTATAGATTTATTCAAGGTCACAGTATCAGAGATGGGGATCATAGGCAGATCTTTTGGGAAACTACTGGGAAGTGAAATTAACACTCATTGGCTGTGGAATGATAAAATCTGAATTTATATCCTAGCTCTTTTCCTTAGTTTCTGTGTAACATTGGGTATATTCATATACCTTTGTGTGCATATGTGTGTAAAGGGGGATATGTATATTTGTGGGGGATGTCTCAGGATAGTCCTCTGTAAAATGAGGAGTGAATGAGATTATTTCAAGGTCTTTTCTCTGTCTAAATCCTACGGTATCCAGCCCTGTTCTGGTTCTGCTATATCTTATGACTAGTAAATGTTATATAGGAAATGAATGAATGTGAGCTCTCTGAGGAGAGACGCTAGTTAACTCTTTGGCATTTGTATTCCTAGCACTCAGAATTTTGGTATCATTTAAAGACTAGTTATTTAACAAAAATGGCTTGAAAACTGGAAAAGAGTCTGGCAGACATGATGTTTATACTCATATCATATCCAGGTGTCTGTGTGTGTGTGTGTGTGTGTGTGTGTGTGTGTGTGTGGACTTCCGTGTCATTATGGGGAAGCTTTTGTAATCCTCAGAATTTTTTTTAATGGTTAAATAAAATAAACATGACTCCAATGGAAACTAATCATATTACAATTCAGTTATAATTTTTTTAAGAGTTCACTGACACCAGTTTGAAAAGCCTTATATTCAGAAAAGCTGTAAATGTATACATGACTTGATAATGATAGGTCACATCCTAAACAAATTAGCAGAACAAGGAATAAATTATCTTTTGAATTTATGGATTTGGAACAGTTCATGACCAAACAAGTGATAGAAAGAATAATAAAAGATAAACAGACAATGTGGGTTACATATTTTGTTTTTGTTAGAAAGCAAATAGGTAACCAAAAAACAAACAAACAAAAAATGAAAAAAAAACCAACAAAGCTTGGCTTCAAGTTCCTTTGATAAAAGCCTCAATTTTAAATATATAAGGGAATGATTCAAATGTGTCAGAATAGAAGCCATTCTTTAGTTGTTAAAGCATGTGAAAAAGAAGTTTTCAAAGGATTTATTAAAGAAATAAAAATCAAGGTTCACAACTCTGAGATGAAAACACTATATCATGGTGGGAGGAGTTCTACTCATTTTAGACTGCAATTTACTTATTGGAAAAAGATACTAAATTGTATGAAACTAAATTGGTATGAAACAATTATCTTTTTATTACTATTGCTTGTAATAAAACTCTGAGCTGTCAACCATTCAAAATGATTTTGATTTCACTGATGTGTCCTCATGGCTTGCCATAATCCTTGTACACTTTAATGGATGGTCATTGCTATGGCCAAAGAAATATATGACCTTCTGATTAGGTACTCTATACATATCTAGGGTGTTCCTCAGGTGACAGACCCACAGTCTGTCTCCAGATCCAGATTTTATGTCTTTCCTGGTTGATTGACTGAATTATATAGAGATTCCATTTCTGTTGTCCTGGGCTCCTATGACCTGCCCCATCTTCCATTTCCAACCTAATCCCTAACTTAACAAGGCATTGTAAAAGTAGAATTTAATAGAAGTAACACATGATTCCATAATTCAATTTTGATTTACTTTATCTTTGTAAAAGAAGATGAATTTACCTACAAAATCCAAGTTGGGGAGACTTTAGTGTTGAAAACAGCAATTGAGAATATAACTTCAATTAAACTGGTTGCAACAACTTGGCTAAAATAAAATCAGATATGGGACTTTGTATAAAGGTTAAGCTGAAACCATACAGAATGAGTCCTGAAAATTTGCATTGTTTTTGGATGATTCTTTACCCCACTGGTGTCAAACTCAAATAGAAACACAGCCACTAAAGCAAAGATCCCTGAGAGCCACATATTGATTCAGAAAACTACACATATTTATAGTATTAATATATTTATTTTGTGAAATATTTTCCAAATACATTTGAATCTGGTTTGGCTAGAATTTGGGAGTGTTGTGGGCCACATGGGGCCTATAGGCCCTGTGACTGAGACAGTTTTTTTAACCTATGACATCATTTCCTCATAATTAATGTCAGATAGTAGGAGAATTTACTAAGGAATTCATCATGCTTTCAATTAAATTGTTGTTAAGCATAAAGTCTAAAATCCTTTATAATTGTAAAGATTAGATTAGCCCTGTACACTGCTCTGAATTAAATCAAATTACTACAGAATTATGCATATGTATATATTATTTTCTCTTCAACATTCCTGATGCAAGGACTTTAAATCTCGATAATCTATTGACATGAGTGGGAAAAGAAAAGGAATAAGCGTTTATATAGCACCTACCATGTACCAGTGTAAGTGCTAAGCACATCATAAAGATCATCTAATCTGATCAGTACAACAACCACTCAAGGGGGATGCTGTTGTCTTCATTTTATCCCTATTTATTATCCCCATCTTAGCATCAGGGAAACTGAGGTAAAGAGAGGTAAAGTGTCTTTCCAGGTCACACAGTTAGTGAATAAATGTCTGAGGCTGGAGTTGTACTAAGGTCTTCTTGTCTGCCGGCCTCTGTAACACCAAGCTGTCATACTTCTAATAGTATTATTTCTATGGGAATCCATTTTTATCAGGCAATTCACAGAAGCTTAACAAGCTCAATGATCTTACTTGTAAGATATGAAGGAATTTAGGGTGGCAAAATATCTAATTTTGTGATCTTACATTAGTTTTGATAGTAAACCCGGGCATCATTTCTGGTGCTGGTCATAACAATTTTCACTTATTCCAAATGAAAAATATATCGCCTTTGCAGACTACATATGCCATTGGGATTTAATTACACATGTATCATGGGGCAGGAATGACTAAATGGCAGGTGACATGTTTTTGGACCACATTTTTAAAAAAGATAAGTAGATGGATGTATGGATGGATAGATAGACAGATAGATAGAAAGATAGATAGAGACAGATATGTATCTTGAAGTATCTAGTATAGGATGAGAATAATAGAACTACAGAATCTTGTAGATGGAAGTGATTTTGAGGTCATAAAGTCCAACATATTTGAAGCAGTAATAATATGAGGTGTCATAAATTACTATTACTATTACTACTACTACTACTACTACTACTACTAATACAGCTACTACTACTGCTACTACAGCTACTAGGGCAGCTAGGTGGTACAGTGGATAGAGTACTTGGCCTGGAGTCTCAGACACCTATTAGCTGTGTGACCCTGGGCAAGTCACTTAGCTCTGTTTGCCTCAGTTTCCTCATCTGCAAAATGAGCTGGAGAAGGAAATGGCAAACCACTCTAGTATCTTTGCCAAGAACACCCCAAATAGGGTCAGGAAGACTTAGACAGGACTAAAAAATAACTAAATAACTGCTACTGCTATTTTTATGACTACTGAGAGAAATTATTATTTCTCTCATATTAATAACCAATTAATATGGCAGAGATTGGAAATCCAGTTTTTTTTTTCTCTCTCATTCAAAGTCCAGCCTCTCAAGGGAATTTCTGACTCTACGCAAAGAATTCACCATACCCAGACATCTTATCTAGGTGGAATTCTGACCAAACACTTTTCATTGTTCATTGACTGGGTGGAGGATAGATACTTTGGTACAGATTGCCAAGGAGGGAGTGGATACAGCCCCTCATTAGAATAGGCCCACCTCTTGTTATAATATCAATTCTCTCATTAATTTTTAACCAATCAGAGTTGATTTCTGACTGTTTGGAACACCTGGTCTTCCAAGGGCATATGAACACTGAGCTGCCTCCATGATATATCTTTTGTGCCCAAGAATGCCACTGACCTGTTTTACTAATTGTGCACTAGCCATAATTAATAAAATAATTGTTAATTATCCAGAAATTATGTTTCTTGGACTTTTTATTCATCACACTACTAATGCTACCACAGCCGTCACCACTGTGACTACTCCTGCTTCCACTGCTACTATTGCTGTTGCTACTACTACTGCTGCTGCTGCTGTAAATGCTGCTGCTATTACTTCTACTACTACTGTTACTACTACTACTATTACTGCTGCTACTACTACTACTGCTACTGCTACTATTATTACTAATACTACTATTGCTACTACTACTGCCACAACTGCTATGACTGCTACTACTACTATTGCTACTGCTACTACTACTACTACTACTACTACTACTACTGCTACTACCACTATACTGCACTTGACATTATTTAACTCAATAATAACAATAGCTCTGGAATGCAGAGCTACATTCATTGTCGTTTCATTTTGACAAATCAGAAAACTGACTACCTGATGATTGAAACATCTTGCCCAGATTCACAAAGTTAGAACAGCAGAGGTGCAACTCAATGTCTCTGATGAGATCTCTTCTGACACTAATCTTCATACTCCTGCTAAAACCTAGTAGTGTTTGTACACCACAACTGAAGATTCCTTTTTACAATAATCCTTTTAGAGTTAGGAAACTTCTATTTGAATACCAGGCGACTCAATATGTCATTAAGGCAACTTATTCCACTTTTATAAAGCTTAAAGTTTTGGGATTTTGTTTTCCTTCTATTGAGTTAAAAACCTGTCTCCTTGCAGTTTCTACATACATTACAGTATTTTCATGTAGAAAGAACTCTGTAGACTCCATCAACATATAAAATTTTACTACTATTACTATATCATTATATTATCTACACCTTCATTTTAAGACAGACTCCCCTCCCCAAAAAATTCAAAATACATTATGTCTACTCAAAAGGATTTTAAATGTAAAGTCAAAGGGGCCTAAGGAGAGCCTCATACACTTTTTTTTTTTCCATTCACAACCTCTTTTCCCCTTTTGACAGCATTCATTGGCAATTGCATGGCCTGAGGACATGCGCAGCACAAAGTGTGCATGCTTTGTGTTCCAAACCAAGGTTGCAGTGAAGTTGTGGGTTGGAACATAGTCAAGCATTCCCAGAAACACTTCAGATTCATCATGTGTTTGATTTCAAATTCATTTTTGGTTGTCACAGGTTCAGAAATATTTTATAAATTTTAAAATTGATAATTTGCAAACTTTTCATGATCTCATATGTGATCATGATCCACAGTTTAAGAAGCACTGACTAGTCTAAAACTCTTCATTTGAAAGATGAGGAAAGTGATACTCAGAGAATTTCAATCACATGCCTAGAAAATAGCAGTGCTGGGATTTGGACACAGATTCTCTTACTCTAAATCCATTGCTCTTTTCTATGTTCTATCCTGCCTTGATCTATTAGACTAGCAATCTTATCAGAAAAAGAAATTTAATGGATTTGCTGCTCCATGTTCTTGGTGAACTTATTCTGGCTCCTAGGAATCATTTTTTTTTTTGCTTAGTGACATAAAATATTAAATTAGCAATCTATTATGCAATTTTACCAATGGTTGACATCAGCCTCATTAGTCTATTGTTTCTAGAATTAATATTTTTTTTTGTTTCCCAGAGCTGAAAATTAATTATCTTTGTCCACATATAGCCTTTCAATATCGCTTCTATTCATCGTAATTCCTTAAAGTTTACCAACATCAGTTCAGGAATTGTAATTAAATATATACATATACACACACACACATATATACACATATGCACATATACATATGTGTGTATATACATACATATATACATACACATATATCTAAATCTATCATCTATCTCCTAGCCTACACGCTGTTCCCTCCTCACCTGTCCGTCTTCGACCACTTGCTTCCTTCAATGCTCTACTTAAAAGTCATCTCCGTGAGTCATTTCCTGTTCTTAATAGCTCTTAAGCAAAATATATGTTGCATTTATTTTATGCAGTGATGGGGACTGGACCTGTAACTTAATTAGTAAAGGGAATTCACATGCGAGGAGTCTCTCTACCAACGTTAGGAATTTTTTCTTCTATTGCAAGTTGAAACAAGATGATGCAGCTTAGCATCTTCTCTGACACTTATAGTATCAGAAGGTTGTCTAGAATGCTGAGATGTTAAATGCTCTGCTTAGTATCATACATCTGAGATTTGTCATAACTGGCACTTGAATTAAGGACTTCTGGGCTTCAAGGCCACCTCTATTATATTTCTCCACCTCTTATATAATTAAAAATATTTAAAAATATTTCTGCATCTATATTGTACCTTCCTATAAAATAGAAACTCCTTGTAGACAGGAAGTATAATATATTTTGTTTTGTATTTCCATAGCATACGATAATACCTGATACATAGTAGGCACATAATGGATGATTGTTGATTGAAATGAAAGCCTCTAGCAAAATTCATCAACTCACAAGATTGTAACTTATTTCAAGCACTATCATTAATTACTGTTTTAATTATTATTCTAATATCCTTAGTCATTGCAGGCTTCAATTATCTGTTACTCATCTTTGTTCTAGTATTTTCAAGTTGAAGATCTTTCTTCTAGGTAGGAAAGTTGAAGAAAAATAATGATTTAACACTTCTGCATTCTCTCTGTGTTATCATTTTGCTTTCCTCACACAAATGATCCATCCCTCCCTCATTCTTCTTACTCCAAAGGCACATATTAAATCTGTTTGTTTTTAATATTTTTCAGTTTTATTCACAAGTTTAAAGTTCACTTTTCACTTCAGCTTTTCCTGACCTTCTTCCTGAAGATCTAAGTAACTCAATTCTATTTTTTCTTGGCTGCACACTCCTTCCATTTTGTGTATGTTATCTTTCCAATCGAAGTTCATCAGAGTGATGCTGCCTCTCCTCTCCAGCTCCCCCTCCTCTCCCCAGCCAACCTTTCTTTAATCTTTTCAAGTAAAGTGGTCCCAGGGTTATGGATTGGAGTAGTACTTTTGATCAAGAAGGCTAAAATCATCCATTTCATCTGACCATTTAGCAGGGCTGATGTGATTTTTAAACAGAGTTTATTAGGGCATGACACACCTTGTCTCAGAATAACCACTTTGCTCTTTGGTTTATACCATCCCCCAGGTATAATTTTCCTTAATGTCTTTGAACTGTTTACCTGGAATGAGCTTTGTGAATAGATGGCATCCCTCACACTTCTGTATGGTCCATTTGGCATGATCCTGGTAGAAAGACACTGTGTTTTGAGGAGGCGGAAGACACATGTCAGTGTTAAAACTGCCATAAGGTTTGAACCAAACAAAGAAATTTATAGCAGCCTTTTTTTCCTTTTGAAAGCAAAGTCTATTCAAGCATTAAATGTATAGTTAACAGATAGCCAATAGTCACAAGAGAGTTGACAACTTAAATTACTTGCTTATAATGAAGATAAATAGCATTCTAAACAAGGACATATATTGCACCCCCACAGAGAAATTGACACTAATGGTGTTGCCAGGCAACCCCCACTGGGAAGATTAAACACTGAATTCCTGTGATTTGATTGTATCTATGCTGATTTTTTTTTTGTAGGGCCTTGGACTTTCCTCCAAGTTATTTGTTTGATAATATGACTAGAACCCATCTGTGCATTCACAGAGGGGACATAAAAATGGAATTTTGTTCTTGAACAGAGGATGCTCATTGTCGAGGCCTTTAATACAAAATATGATCCAAGATCATAGTCTTTCAATCACTTACAGTGCATTTAAAAAGGGAAACGATTCATTTTTGCAGAGAAATTGTGCTTTCTTGGGAGATTTATACTACGATTTGGGGGTAATTTCCTTGATGCACTGCCAATCTCTATCTAAATGGATGAAATAACAACTTTTCTCCTTCAGCTCACATGGCAAGAATAAGACATATGATAATCTACAGCCATAAATGCAAATGTCACTTTCACAGATAGTGTGAGCTTTCTTTCTGTTTTGTTTCCTTAATCACCCATACCTGTGTGTGACTGGAACTTTTATAGTTCATAGAGATAGTCATCCCTGTTAGATACACGTTATTCTAGCTATTGTAAACTGAACCAGGGATGACAATTAATTCTGAAATGTATGTCATTCACGATAGTTTGGGACTCTTCCTCCTTCTTCCCTTTATATAAACATTAATTTAAAAAAACGTGTTTGACACAAGGAAATACCTGGTCATTCTTTTTGATTCCAGTCTGAAAACTCCTCTATTACTCTGGCCATTTCACTTTTTCATTTGTTTTTCTGAAATGTATCCAAAAACAACTTGGAAATTTGTAAATTACAACTATAATTTTTAATTTGTAAATAACAACTAGAGGTTCAAAAGTGCTGTGAATTTCTGTTAGGTAAGATGATCCTTTGCTCCTTTCTTTTGACTTCATTTTGGTATTTATTGGTGTCTCATTGAGTCAATGGCTTCCAGTTAGCCAATTCAAATTTTTAAGGAATGATTTTCTTCAGTGAGCTTTTGTACCTCCTTTTCCATTTTTCCAATTTTGTTTTACTTCAGAAAAGTTGTATACCTCCTTTTCCATTTGGCCATTTTGCTTTTTAAGTGTTATTCTCTTTGGTGGATTTTTGTGCTTCTTTTACCATTTGGTGAATTCTTTATTTCAGGTGTTATTTTCTTCTTCCTCTTCTTCTTCCTTTCCTCTTCAAATTTTGAAAGGTGCTTTACATTATTTTGTTTTTGATTCTCAAAATAATCTCATGAGATTGGTGAAATTATTATGCCCATATGACACATGAGGAAATGGAGTTTGAGCAAGTTTAACTGACTTGTTAAGGGTTTCATAGCTATTTTGTATGAGACTCTGGTTACTCCTAACTCCACTGATCTATCAACAACAACAATAACAACAACTACTACTACTAGTATTACTACTACTACAACTATCTTGCATTTTTAGAGCTCTTTGGGATACACACACATGTATATATGTATGTGTATGAAACATATGTGTGTATATATGTGTGTATTTTATATATATGTATATATACATACACACACATAGGTATACACATAAATATCTCACAGGCAGGGCTGTTGTGAGGATTGTAATTTGTATACATATATATATTATGTATAATATTTTAATTTTATATTTAATATAAATTATCTATATTCATATCAATATAGAAACAATTTGATGCCTACAACAACCCCATGAGAAAGATGATACTATTACTCCCATTTTATAGATGAGGAAACTAAGGCTCAGAGAGGTTGAGTGCCTCGCTCTGGGTCACACAGCTAGTAAATACATGAGGCAGGCTTTGAATTCTGGTCTTCCTGATTCCAAGTCCTGTATCATTTTCAATATACCATATAGTTTCTTCATAGTATATAAATAGAATCATACCACACAGCAAATTGCCCCTTTTAATGTGATTTAGGGGTGCTATATTTTTTAATTTATAATCAACCATAGGGATCTACACACACACAAGCTTGTTTATAAATAATGTTGATTGGTTGAAACTAAGACATGGTTTAGAAAAGGTTCTAGTTTTCAAAGTAATGCTTATAACAAACCTCTCCCCAAATCATCGTCTTCCAATATTGTAGAATCAACATAAAACAGGGGAGGAATGACAAGGGAATTTGAATAAGGTCAAGTGAAAAGGTCTTTGGGCAGTTTTTAGTTATTTGGAGCAATGGTGATAGCCAGTGCATATAAATGTATTCACTAGTGAGGGAACAAAAAAATATAAGCTCAAACAAAATTGATTTTAATTAATGTTGGACAAATTCTAAAACCAGTAAATTATATGTATCAATCAATAGGCTATCTAGGAAAATAGAAGCTGGAGTTTTAATGATTATCTTCATGGGGCTTTATATACCACTCTTCTGTCAATTTAGCAAAAGTAACATGGGAGTTAATGTTTTCTCATAACACACAAACACAAACACACACACACACACACACAAAAGGAAGCTTAGGTACTGCCTCTAAAAATTCTGGGCACATATTGTTTTTTTTTATTGATTTGGACAATATATGAGGTGTCAGAAAATCTCATTTTAAAAGCTATAACAAGATCTCTTCAGCTGCAGAAGTTTTCAAACAATCATTAGTTACCCCTTTTTGAGCTGAAATGAATTTCCTTCATGTCCAAGATCCATATTTCTAATCACTATGTCTCCTCTGTCATTTCTAACTGGGGATCTGTAATGGCTGACTGCTCATCAGGAGATTAGACCACTGATTACCAGTGTTCTTACAAGACCATGGCTATTCCAGTTTGAAGCACATGAGAAGAACAGCTTCAAGTCCATTTCCCCCAGTCCAATTTCCTTATTTCATCTCTAGAAACTCAAAGTCATTTTCCGTCTTGCCCCTTGATTCTTCTCTGTGATAGTCATGAAAGGTAAGGATGCTAGAATTAAGGACACATCTCCATTTAAGAAGCTGGCTGCATTCCAAATATTTGCTGATAAAAAAAAAATATTCGGACTTTTTAGAAGTTTGCTTTTTCCTCCAGCAGGAGGCTTTCAGACTTCTAAGATAATTGACAAAAGCCTAGCAAACCCATAGAAAGCACATGGAATAGTGGATATGATGTCAGAGTCAAGAAGCCATGTGTCAGAACACCAGCTTTGTTAGCCTGGGTAAATCACTTAACCTCTCTGGGCTGCAGCTTCATCATCTTAAAAATGGCAATGCTAGACTTGATCATCTCTAATGTCCCTATACTTCTACATCTATGATCCTATGAATGCTCTCTATGGCATTATAGTGGGACAGATAAGTCATTTGAACTCATGTACCTCTCTAAGCCTATAACTCACAGAAAAGGTTGTGGCTTGGGTTGGAGGAACAACGCAAGAAGAAATCAGAGAATCATAGACTTTAAATCTGCAGGGATCTTCGATATCGTTAGCCATAGGGTAATAGATATAGAGACAGAATAATAATATGAGGGACCTGAAGCCTCCAAAGGTAAAGTGACTTGCCTGAAGTTATAGATCCAGGATTGGAAACTAGATTATATTGTAGGTGCTTAATAAATTCTTTTTATTGATTTATTTATAGATTGAATAGGCATCCTTAGTTAGAGTCAGTAAGGGCAGTTATTTCCATTTGGGGTTGATACAGACCTGAGATACAAACATCTCCTCTAACCATTTGAATATGTGTGCCCTTTGTAAATCAAGTGTTTATGAGTCAGGTACCAACTGCATCAGATGGCAGGTCCCAATGGAACCAATTTAGCAACACTGGATCAATAAAATATATTTATTATTTTTCAGAAGGTTTATGAGTTATAGTATTTATCCAAAGTATGTGAATATGACATTTCTCAAGCACTTTACCTCAGCCTACTATGTTTATAGAGTCTATGCACGTACTTCCTTGCCATTGTGATAGACTTCAGAGGGAACTCGGCTTGAGGTTCCAATATTTCTTTTATAACTTTTTTTTTTAAAGTATTTTAGTCTTCTCTTCAGGGAACTACTTATTCTACTACTAAAAAGAAAAAAAAACTATAAATTCTATTTCTGAATCAGATGTTATACATTTGACAAAATTAAATTTGAAATGGCTTAATTTAGAAAACACATACGTAATCAAATGTTCACTTTTCAGGGTGTTAGCCTTACAAGTAGAAATGTCCTATATGCAGTAATGAAATTAGATACATTTTCTGTGTAGGTGTTGGAGGAAGGAGACAAAGTGGTATATAATTTTACTTCTTTTCAGAAGGTCTGAATGTATTTCATTTTTTTGGCTATTTGGCTTCAAAGAACTATGCATATTGATTAAATAGCCTTCCCCCCATATACAAATATATATGTATACACATATTTACATATATGTATATATGTGTGTGTGTACATACACACACGAATGCACTTTTTATTCTCATACTCAAATCTGCCAATAGGTTAATGGAACTAGGCATATATAAGGAATGTGACAGATACCAAATGAAGTCATACATATGTGAATCATTGTCCTGGTCACTAGATTTTAGGAAGGACATGGATGAACTGGAGATTATTCAGAGGCCTTATTCAGGATGGTAAAAGGCCATATGATCATGTCATCTGAAAACTGTATGAAGGAACTGGGAATGGTCTCCCTAGAACAGAGTAGTAGAAATGTTGGTCGTTTTCAAATATTTTTAGTGCTTTCATGGTCTGTTTGGCCACAGAGTTAAGAACTAGGAATGATGAGTAAAAGTTAGAAAAACACAGATATAATCTTGATATTTTTAATGCCTAACAATTAGAACTGTTTCAAGGTAGAATAAACTACTTTTGGAATATCAAATAAAAGTAGAATAAACTACTTTGGAACTTCCTCCTTACTGGATATTGTCAAGAGAACTTGAATTATAATATGTCAAATATATTGTGCAAGGGTTACTTGTTCAAATCAGGGTTGGGTTAGTTGGTCACTGGAGTTCTTTATCCATCATTAGACATCTTCAAGCAAAGGCTGTATTGCAATGAATCATGCATGATTCTGTGAGACTGTGACAAGGTTCTTCTGTGATTTAAATATTTTTATTTTGAGTATGTTCTTTGGTTGTTATTTCCCCTCTTCCTCCCCGCTAAAAATGAACAAGAAAAAAAAGTTAGTGGAGCATGGTGGAAAAATCTGGAAATGTCTGTGGTAAGTATCTCATGAATACAGAGGAAAATTGGAACTTAATGCATATTCTTTAACATTATTGCCAGTGATTAAATTATATTCATTTCTAATATTGAACCATTTGACAATACCATGGACTATGGTGGGGAGAATTTTCTTTTCCAAATCCAGTACTCTATCTCCATTTGGGAATTTCTGTAATTCTAGAATAATGTCCACTATCCTCAACAGAATCAACTTCCGCCCAAATTCCAATGAGGATCAAATAATCCTGAGCAATGGACCACTGTACTCAGCTTCTAGACAAGCTCCACAGTCATCATCAAGGGGACAAATGGGGTGGAGGAGGGATTAGTCATACTTGGTGACCAATTGCCACTGAAGGAGAAGGCTAACCAGCTTAGATGAAGTAGCAGGGCACCTTAAAAGAGAAATATAATAGGCAACACATACCAGGCAAGTCAATTCTCCATCAGCACATTGGCCACCAAGTACCCTTCGGGTTTTCTAAGCTGTCATCTGGAATCAAGCCAGGTAGAGAAGGGACCAGACAACTGCTTATTCAGGTGCAGTTGTCTCTCTAGCCGTAGCTATTGAACAATTGAAAAATTTTCTCTTCCAAAGACTTTGGCATGGACAAATGGCTCAATAACAGAAAAGGACGTGGTTTCATCAGTGGAAACAACATAGAAGAATATTCATTACCATCTTCTTTGCCACTAATGGTACCCTAAGGACAATGAAATCTTTCTATGCCACTTCTCCAAACTTTACGATAATACTCCAACAGCTTTCTCACCTGTAACATGGCTCCATCCCTGTGGCTTTCTCACCCTGAAAGAACCCTATGCCCCTCTGGCTTAACTGCAGCTGAAGACACCCAGATGCATTACCAATTGCCAATACATAAGCTCTTGTAGAGCAGAGATTATCATGTTTTTTTTTTCTATTTTTATCTCCTGTTCTTGGTACAGTGTTTTGCATACAGTAAATATTTTTTCCTTCATTCATTCATTACTTTATTCATATACTCATTAAATATATTTATCTGAGTTCATTCTTTTCTTGATGGAGACAACTTCCAGTATCTCTGAAAGTACAAAAAATAACTCCAAAAAATTTGGGGGGTAGAAGTTTTGAAGTCTGTATAAGATGCCCAGACTTTATAATTTTGACATAGTCTTGAGTGAAAAATTAACTTTCATCAGTACAGCATGCAATCCAGAAGTTGGTAGGCAGAATCGGAAAACTAAAAATAGGAAAACCAGTTATTTTTTCAATTAGTAATTATTTATTTCCTCTCCTTCCTACCTCCCTTAAAGTTGTAAAAAACGAACAAACAAAACAAAACCTTGTAACACATATAGATGGTCAAGCACAATAAGTTCCCACACTAGCCATCTTAAAAAATCTCTGTCTCTTTCTGTGTCTTGCGTCAATCACTTCTCCATCAACATCAGATGTTGTGTGTCAGTCGAGATTTAGTAAAGGCACATATGGCTGACCACTGCTATCACAAAATGAAGCCATATCTAAATCTTTGCATGTCTCAAGTGATTTGTACACCATAGCTCTTAACTGAAGAGATTAAAGTTATTAAACTTGTAATCCTTCACTAAGCACATCTGTTCCTTTACATTTCATGTCTTTACCTATTCTCACTTTCTTATCTCTTATTTCTGAGAAATAAGAAAGGACCAACCTCTCCAGCTCTGACCTTTAATGCCATTGCTTTCCATTTTCTCCATGATTTCATTCTATCAATCACCTCCTCGCTCTTTTGCAAAGAAAGTCCCACATAAGGCTATTTTAAAATTTATTTTTAGTGCAGTAAAGGACTGGATGATAGAGGAACATACTTTATTTTCTTTTTCATATTTATCATTGGTTTCTCTGGGATTTTTTTATTTGATTTTCTGGAATTTTTGTGGGAGAACTGGCATCCTGTCAAGCACAATATATGACTCAGGAGACCAGATATTATCATTTTGGTAACATTTATCACATGTTACCAGGTTACTCAACAGAAAAATCCTATAAGTTTGCAATTCTACCATCAATGAATCAGCATAACCATTTCTTCAAAATGCTATGGCACTGATTTTCATTGTTTTTTTTTTTTTTTTTTTTCTAACTTGAGTAGTTTCTCAAAATTGTTTTAATTCTTATCTCTTTTATTAATGATGAAATAAAACATTTTTGAAGTAATTATTAACAACTTGCTTTATGCTTTTGGAAATTATATATTAGCCATTGAGGAAAATGAATATTTTCTTTTTATTAATAACAAATTTTACATATGGGACCCAAAGATCCTCTTTTCTTGCTTATTCAAAGCCCAGTCTATCCAAGATACTTTTGACCTTGCCCAAAAATTCACCCTATCCAGACCATTTTATATAGATGGAATTCTTACAATAACTCTACCATTGTTCAACTCAAGTGGGACTGAGTTTAGATGGATTCTTCTGTCCAGATTGTTGGAATCAGCTGAGTCTCATAAAGCCAAGTCCTCAGCAGGAGGAGCTGAAGACTTTTTACCCACCTCTCCATTAATGTGTACCCCTTCATTAATGACTTACCAATCAGAGTTGATTTTCACTCTCAGGGTCACCCTTTTCCCCCCCAAAGTATTTAAACTTTCAGTTGCCTCCATGCTGGGTCTTTGGTTTCTGAGAGAACCATCTCAATTCATTGATTGTGTGCTATTTTAATTAATAAATTATTACTTAACCAGAAACTCTGTCTCTTAGCTTTCCATTCATCTCACCATTTTCAGGCCATCTTATCTTCTATCTCTCTGCCACATTTCCCATTGCTGATGACATGTTCCTCCTTCCTACCTCCTCTCCACCCAACTTTCTTTGGCTTTCATAGCACTGCAAAGTCTGTCATATGTATTTTATTGATCGTAAGCAATTAATATTGTTTTTCCATACCCATTCACTCATATTTCACATATTGAACTAACTATTGTCCCCTCTATTTTTTATTGGCTCCTCATCTCTCTTCTCTCCTTAAATGTATTTCTACTTGGATTCTCTCCTTACAATTTTTCTCTTTTTGATTTCATTAACTATCGTGGCTTCAATTACAATTTTTCTGCAGTCCAATCTATATTCTTATCCACAGGCTATCCCCAGAGCTTCAGTTTTGTATTTTAAACTGCTTTATAGATATTTTTACCTCACCATTTTATCAATGTTTCAGACTCAAAATTTTCAAAAAAAAGCTTTTATTTGATTTTATTTTTGATGAACCATCATTTTCCCAATCATGCAGGCTCAAAACCCTGGAGTCATCTTTAATTTTTCTGTCCCTCACCTGTTCTGCCCGATCTCTTGCAAAATCCTGTGAAAGAAATCTTCATTTCAATTCAAATGAATATTTACTAAGCTCATATAAGTTGAAAGGTACTATGCTAAATGAGCATTCATATTTCCTTTCTATTCCCAATACAAGCCTCTTAATTCTAATTCTCATCTTTTCTTACTAAGATAATTATCATGGTGTCCTGACATTTTTTTTTTGCTTTCAAACTCTCAAGGGTTAATTATGCCTACTCTGATGACTTCTAGATTGATATATCCAGCCCTAGCATCCCTGATGAGGTCTAGGCTCATATCCCAACATTTTTATAGGGTATTTATAATTGGATTTTCCATAGGTAACTCAAGCTCAACATGTCCAAAATAGAAATCACATTTTCTCCAATCCTATTTCTCATCCAAACTTCCAGTGAAGACTATTTCTGTTCTTATAGTCACCTTAGTTTTCAGCATTGGCATAATCCTCAACTGCACACTCAGTCACTCCATATGTCCAATCCTTTGACAAATCTTGCCTTTTCTGCCTCTCCATCTCTTAAACACCATATCTTCTCTTCAAACCTGCAAGCACTGCCTTGATTTGGATCTTCATCACTTCTTACTGCAGTTATTTTGATAGCCTCCTTACTGCCTTAGCTTTCATGCTTAAAAAAAAAAATTTTGGAATGTCCTCCTTCCTCATATTTGCTAGTTGAATTCCTGTCTTTTAAGACACAGCCCAAATGGCATGATTCCATTTTCTTTCCTGATTACTTATTGGTAATAACCCTTCCCCTTGAGAGTCAAGTTACACTTATTTTGGAAACTCTCTCAATGCCTTCATCAGCCAAACAATTAACAAACAAGTATTTAGTTCCCACTGTTTGTCAGACAGTATCCTAGGATGTGTAATACGCTTTAACCTAATTATCCATTTTGTTTCTTGTTCACCTATCAAGCCATAGATTATCTAAGAATAGAGATGATGTTTTATTCATTAATTTATTCAACAAACATTTAGTAATCAGCAAATTGCCCAGGTCAGTTAGTGTTGGGTACTGGATATAAAAAGTAAAAAAACAAAAACAAAAACAACAAATCATTTCTCACCCTCCACAAAAAAACCCTGCATTCTATTGAAGACAGAAAAATGCATATCATTAAATAAATAGAAAATATACAGTAATTTAGGGAAAATACTTTGTATTTCCTTTAATACCTATCATGGTACTCTGAGCATAGTAAATACTTAATGGTTGTAGAATTAAATTGAATTAATAATCACTATTTATTCAAGTGAATTTCATAATTATGCCCACTTTACACTTTAATTGAAATGATTCTATGATCTCATAGATTTGGAAATTACTTCTATTGGTACATATTGCAACCTATCCTTGCCTAACCATTTTGTGCAATTCTAGTACAAACCCCCATATAAATTAGCCCCAGGGGATCAACCAAATATGAAGGAGAGCTTCCTTCCTTTAACCTATCATAATAGCAGATTATATTCTCTGGGGGAGAAAACAACTACTTGGGAGACAAACATCTAGTGATAAGCTTCTCTATGCTTATCTGGGCTGATTGTTGGACAGACCATAGACACAAGTCTACTACCAAGTCCATGTTTGAATTTTTTTTTGGTTTCTTAAAATATGCCAGACTTTTATACTTCTTTTCACACAGATTTCAAGTCTCAAGATCATCTCAATGCCACAATCAAGCACATAAGTATGGGTTTAAACATTTACACACACACACACACACACACACACTTAACTAAATCCTTTCTAGAAAATTATTTCTATTTTGTCAGATAAGAGATAACATGGCAACAGAGAGCTGATCTCACAGCCAAGAATACTTTGGTTCAAGTTCCTACTTTCACACATATTGACTATGTTTCACTGGGAAAGTCATTTAACTTTTCAGGGCTCTAAGAAACCCTCTAAGACTATAAGTCACAAGGAAGGTATGAACTTACATTGTAAGGAATGTGACAAAGTGGAAGTCCTATGCACATAAAATCTTTATTCCTTATTATATCAGAAAATGTTTGTAAAGCCTTTTGCAAACTTTAAAGCACTAGTATTTGGATCAAATAAACCCTGGTCCCAAAGCCCTTTGATATGGACCAGCTTTTTATTGGTAGAGATAAATGCCCTGTCCTGCATGAGGAGTGGGCCAGAGTTTATAAGAGAGGAAGTGCTCCAGCCTTCTTCTGTTCTCTTTCAGACTTTTCAAACTTCAGGTCTTCTTCAAGCATCATCACTTCATGTGCTTTTGGATTTCAGCTTCCAGGGGAAAGATGGGACAGGGACACTTCATGTTGAGGAAGGAAAATAATCTGGGAAGATCTGAGAGGAGCTAGCAGTCTTCATCATGTTACTATCCCCAATTTGCTCTATTAGAGACATTAGGGAGTTTCTCCTTGGATTATATTATAGTCAATCTTTTTTGCTTGATCAGAATCACCTAACTCCCAGTGGGAGAGGTCCTTCATTGTATATTGTCTGCTATATAATTACGTTCAATATAATCTGGCATATATTGTCAGTTACATAATCTTCTATGTGTACCTCTTCAGATATGGATTTGGACAAGTGCTTTTGATTTATTTATTTTGTATTTGCAACATGTGCTCATTGCCAAATTGGATATTTAGTAGAAAAGATTGTTGTTGTTGTTGTTTGTCCTTTGTTCTTGAAGAGGATCATGACATCATGGAGATAATGCCTTGACATGCAAATGAGTTGGATTTAAGTGAGAGAGGGCTGTGAAAAATCACCAGCCTCAATTTCTCCTCCAGCGCCATCCGAGTCCAGGGGCTAGATATAGATCAGGAAGACTAGAGATAGCCTTAGTGGGAAAGGAGTCAAGCCTTTGATATAAAGCTTGATGTTCTTCCCCACAATAATGGTGATAAAGCGATCAGAAGTAATATTGAACCATACCATCGTAACAACAATGTCACTAGCAGCAGCTGTGGCGGTATAAGACCAACAACAAGACCAACATCACCAGCACACAGGAAGGCTGCTAGCACAGAATCTTCGTTCTGTGTTTCTAAGGAAAGCAACTACAAGGGGTTTACAATATCACTTTAATTAAACATACATATATCATCCACTTAGTTCAGGGTAAAAAGTCAGCACCTTGAACTTCAGAGAAAATACAAACAGAAATTTCAGAGAAAATAACACGAATCAACAGGCAGGCTTCTCTCTGACCATAACAATACATACATAGTTACCAGAGAGAAAAATACCAACATCTCAGTTTTCAAAGCTTGGGGGCTCCTTAATAGCTACCCAGAGTCTCCACACAATATATATGCTTCTTCAGGGTCAGAGGGTGTCACAACTATTACTCAAATTCATCTGACTTAGGCTTACTTGTGACTTAAGCAGGTCAAAGACACTTGATTCAACTAAAAACTCTTGATTGAAAGAAAGGCAATACTCTAAGGCACTTGTTTGCCTTAGTGCTGAGGAGCGTTCCAAAAAAAGGCAGCAAAAGTCCCCCTTTGCTTGCCATTACAATCATGGACCCCAGAATAATATAATACTAAAGTAATATTTGAATATTTATGTAAATATAAAATATTAAAATAAAATAATATATATTTAAGCATATTTAAATAAATAATAATTTTTAAAGGAGATATATTTCTAGCCTGGCATCCCCTATTTCTGAGGAAAGTAGAATGGCCTCTTGCTCCAATTCCTGCTCCTACTCTTGGCAGGGATTAAAGTCTCTCTTAGAGAAGTGTTGGTGGAGAAAAGGCTAGTAGAGATTTGTTTCTGCCTCCCTTCCATCATACAATAACAGCTTGAACCACAGGTGGGTTTTAGCTATATGTAGAGTCTCTTTCTCTCTGTCTCTCTATATCCTTCCTTCCCTCCTTCCCCTCATATCCATCTCTTTACTCAAGTGTCTTAAATGGCTAATGTATACCAGCCATTGTACTAAGTGCTAGATATAATTATAATGTATGGAATAATTCTTTCTTCCAAGTAGCTTACATTCCAGTGGGGAAAGATGACTACAAATATAAGTACATACAGTGAATTACTAGAATTATATAAAAGTAGTTAAATGTGGAATAGTTTGAGAGGGATGACATTAACTACTGGGAGATCAGAAAGGGCTTTTTCTGAACTGAATTGTAAAGAAAAAGAGAAATTCTGTGAGGAAGAGATCAAGACTAAATGGTTTCCAGGGATGCTAAATGGCTAGGGCAAGACATGGAGATGGGAGATATGATGTCAACCACTATGGATTTAAAAGAAAAAAACTTTTTGCCAATTATCTAATTATACTGTGGACCACTGGAAGCAAAATTTGATGTTGTGACTTGAAATTCGAATTTGTTACTGTATTAGGAGGGCAGAGTTTATAATCTCAAAGAGGATCATATACATGTCTGAAAGGTTCGGAACTGCCGGATATAAGAAACTCTCAAAGTAGAAGGCAGAAGAATCAAAACATATATTTAGGCTCCACAGTAACCAACCCATGAACCAGCAACCCCATTTTGATATATTGATCAAAAGCTTCCAGGCCCAATAAATACACCTTGAAAGAGTAACCAGAAGGCTACAGAGAAGCACGATTGCGTAAAGCAAAATCATGCTTCCCCCTCTATGGTAAAAAAGATTACCCACTGGCCTGAAGTCCTTGTTCAGCTTCCTCCCGTAGGTCAGCTCTGCCACTGGCAGCTCCTACTTCGGCTGTGGCTGTGGCTGTGGCTGTGGCTGTGGCTGTGGCTGTGGCTGTGGCTGTGGCTGTGGCTATAGCAGCCTCTGGCTCCAACGGGAGCTGCTTTTAACCATCTGGCTTCTGCGGGGGTGTAAGTTACACTGGGGAAAGCACAGGTTCTTTCAATCTGCTTAAGCAAGGTGAAGGGGTTGACCAGGAAAGCACAGGTTCTTTCCATCAGCTTAAGCAAGGTGAAGGGGTTGACCGGGAAAGCACAGGTTCTTTCCATCAGCTTAAGCAAGGGAAGCAAGGTGAAGGGACCGACAAGCTTACTCCAGTCCAACATACAAACAGCATTCAGTTCAGGGGAAAAAGCCAAACTAGTCAAGGGCACTTGTTGACTAAGTGCTAAGGAGCCCATTTTTGGTTGCCAACACAGTTACTGACATTATAGTATGTATTATTTTTCTTCTTACTTCATTCTATATAAGTTGATATGTCTTTCTGAGTCTCTTTGAAATCATCTATTTCTCAAATTACAAAGTTAGTGTACTCCATTGTCACATTTATATAACACAACTTATTCAGCCATTTTAAAACTGTTGTACATCCTCTGAGTTTTACTTTTTTACCACCATAGAAGCACTGCTATAAATATGGTTGCCTGTAAAGCTCACTATCATTATTATTTTCTAGAATTCAAAGGTTCAAAATTTGCTAACTATTGGTTTACTAACTATAATTCATTACTAACTACAACTAACTACAAATCACAAATTCTGTAATAACTAAGATAATGAAGCCTAAAGTCTAATACCTCACAACCTTATCCATGAGTCTGCAGTAATAGGGCAGGAGAAAGCCCTGGTCCCTCTCCTCACTACCAAAGCCTTATTCTCTTTAGATTTCTTGAAAGAGCATTGTGTACTTGGGATCATTAGGATCTCAAGGAACACAGTTCCAGAGAGACTGAGATGTTCTTCAGATGCATCTTGGCATTGGTGAGATATATATATATATATATATATATATATATATATATATATATATATATATATATATATATATATATATATATAATGGTTCCATAAAAAAACAGTTAATAGCAGTCAATTATTGCCTCCACAATTCACAAGAGACCTTTTTTGTGACAGGTAAGGTGGAAAAGGCATTTAAAACTTTGACTAGAAAAAACAGAGTCTGAACTCTTATGTCCTGTAAAAAAAAATTAAAAAAAACATGTTTCAATATAAAAATGTTAAATGTCTGGTTAATGAAGCAAATATGTTTTATTTCAAGCTATTAGCATTGAAAAGGGGAGGGCAGGTCTTTTTCTCATGCTATATATAAATCTAGCCTTTTGTTTTTGTTCTGTTGTTTTCAATCATGTCCTACTCTTCCTGACCCCATCTGGGGTTTTCTTGAAGAAGATACTAGAATGGTCTGCCATTTCCTTCTCCAGCTTATTTTAAAGATGAGAAAACAGAGGCAAACAGGGTGAAGTGACTTGTCCAGGTCACACAACATGTAAGTGTCTGAGGCCAGATGAATCTTCCTGACTCCAGGCCTGGTGCCCTATCCACTGTACCACCTACCTGCCCCAAATCTAGCCTAGAATGGATGAAAAAAAATATTTTATTGCTTATTTCCAACTTCACATATTATTTTTCACCCCTCCAACTTTGATAAGTAATATGTAGATTGTCCTTTATCTCAAACTATATGCCCCTGGACATACTCCAGCGGCAGAAATCACTCTGAAGGCTTGATATGAGTATTTAAGATACATGAAGAGCAAGCCTGTTCACTGAACATGGGGGAATGGTTCTTAAGCACTGAATGGAATATAATTCCCCCAATTCAGTCTATTACCATGTACAGGAATTTATCCAAATAATTATAATCTCTATCTCTTCCACACTATTTTTTAACCCTGTAAAATATCTTTTCAGAAAAAGAAAAAAGAAAAGATGAAAGCAAAAACACTAACTAGTATACCAAGATTTCCATGTGGGATGCATTGGAGAAAGGTTTGAATTCTGTAGTATATGGTATTTGAATCCATCTGCTCTGATAAACAATTTGATCTTGAAGGGATTTGGAGTCACTTTATATAGTACAGGGTTTTCCAAGAAGCCAGGTTATTTTTAATAGAATTTCAAATTCATAGAAAACAAAGAAACAAAAAAACTTCATACAATCCAAACAGGCACAAATCACAATCATTTATGAATTAATAATTTATACAAAATGAGTGTGTATGTGGAGTGTGAATGTTTGGAAAAATGGAAATGATGAAGAATACTATGATGAAGCTAAATATGTGACATAGTAGAGCGGGGACTATACTTGGAATAAGGAAAATCTGGTTTTAAATCCCAGCTCAAACATTCAGATGCGTGAGCTTTGGATAGTCACTTCAATTCTCTGTGAATCAGTATCCTGATTTGAGAAATGAAAGGATTAGCCTGGATGGTCTCTTCTTTATGCTCCTATAATTTTAGTTTAAATGACCAATCTTGGCCCTCAAGAAGACATTGAGAAGACATACCATTCCCTCTTTTTCTGGCAAAGTAGAACATGTATATATATATATATGAATCCTGCTCAGGCTACCGGGTAATATCATTTGCTTTTGCTTAATTGCATTTGTTTCCTTGTTGCAAAGGAAGGTTCACTAGGAGTAGAGACATGGGAAAGGAAAGCCATATATCTAGAAAGTATTGTGATTTAAAAAAAATATAACATATCAATACATACATATTTTAACAAAGTACAATCATATGGAGGAAATAAGCATTTAAATATTATGGAGGTCAGCTTTAGAGTCAGAGGACCTGAAATAAATTCATGCTTCTGCTGTTTACTATCTGTGTGACTTTGGAAAAGTCACTTAAAGTCACCATGCCTCAGTTTCTTCATCTTTAGAGTAAGTGTGCTAATGTAGATGATCTCCAAGGTCCCTGTCAGCTTTAGATCTATAATATTATGGGTAAGGACTAAATAATGAAATATTGTATAAGCCCCAGGTAAAAATCAGTCTCATAACTTTAGAGTCACACCTTGAACACTTGTCAAACTAGGATGCATAAACAGCCTTTGAATTGTTTCTAATTGGGATTTCTCAGAGTAGGTTGTTGTGTTTGTCTTTCATTTTCAAAGAGAACCATGGCATCAGGGAAACGATGACATGACTTGCAGTTGACTTTGATCTGAGTGAGGGAGGGTTGTACAAGGTCACCAGCCTCACTTTCTCCTCCAGAACCATTAAATAAATAAATCAGGATTTCACTAAATAGGAGTTAGCTAATTTAAATCAGCACATAGAATTTGGCTTGTTCTCTCACAGGTAGCAGTAACCATACATTCTAATGGAGAATGAGAGAATGATGGAAATTGAGAAGAGCAACTAACTGCATTTTCTGATAAATGGAGATACAGTTCATTGGTCCATCCTAACATTCAGGCCTTCCCCACCCTTTGTACACAAGGTTATTAAATAGAGAATTCCACTGCCAGATATATAGCTAATGTGCAGAGACCTTGGAGTTGAGAAAAGCCCTGGAAAGCTCCTTCAACCAGTAAAAATTGGATTTAAGGGAAAACAATTTCTTTTCAAAGCTTACTCACAGTTCAGATTAAATAACATCAATATCACTGAGAGAATCCTGAATTGGAAAAAAAAGATTTTTAAGCTCTCAACAATCTTAAGAATTGCCGTAGCATAGAAAAATATGACAAATACCAGAGGCTGGGGGTACCGAGCGTGCAAAGAGTCTAAATCTTTTAGCCAACAAGAAACTTCTATGTCAAAGTGATGGTGTTTTAAAATCAATTTTTATCTCTACCATTCCATCCATTGCAAAAGGAAACATAAACTTTGTATTTAACATCCTTTTCATAAACTACTTTTGGTTTTGAAGGCACACTAGTCAAATTCATAAGATCCAGGGAGGTAAATAGCAATACACTTAAATTTTAGCTATTTAACTGATTGAATTCCATTTCAACCCCCTCTTCAGAACCAGTATTTTTTTTTTTAAACAACAGCAACAAGAAGAAAAAAAGAGCATTTTGGTTTATGATAACAGAACAGCAGCCTTTCTGCAGTAGACCCCTCCAGCAAGTGTTTTTAATATATCTGATTTGTCAAAGTCACCACTACTCCTTAATCTTTCCAGTGAGTGTCAAATGCTGAAAGCTATCACCTATTCATTTTGCTGAGCAGTGTAAAGAAGAAGATGTACAGAGTGGAACATTCTTCTCCCCAAACATCGGAATAAAATGGTCTTTTTCAAAATAATTTGCAAAGAAGGGTGATGAGTTGGTTTTGAAGAAAAGATGAATTTCTTTTGCAAATTTCTTTTTGTGTAATGTTCATAGTCTTGATTTGAAAATTCTAAAATGAACTCTTTTTTTGACTATGTTTCCCAAAGACCTGTAGGCACATTTGAAATAACTTCACATTTATTTGGAGGTTGAGTTCAAATCCTGACTCTGACACAGTTTGCATTGTTGTTCAGTCATGTGTGATGCTATAATCCCACTTGGGATTTTCTTGGCAGAGACACTGGAGTGATTTGTCATTTCCTTCTACAGCTCATTTTAGATGAAGAAGCTGAGTCAAAAATGGTTAAGTAACTTGCCCAGGGTCACGTAGCTACTAAGTGTCTGAAGCCAGATTTGAATTCGGGAAGATGAGTCTTCCTGACACTAGGGCCAGGACTTAATCTGCTTGTACCACCCAGTTCATGTGACCAGATACAAATTATTTAATCTTTCAGGACCACAGTTTTTTCTACTATAAAGCTGAAGGTGGGATTGGATTAGATAGCTGTCTAAGGTCCCTTAATACACTACATCTATAACCTTACATTCCTAAAAGAATATCTTGCTTTCTGCTAGCTCCACCATATTTCAATGCATTGCCAAAATGCTGAACACAAAAGAAAAATGTAAAGGGACACTACATGTTTTCCAGGCCTGTTCAAAAACATGGCATTGCATCTTTGGCTATGTATATGCAAATATACAAGAAAGGTGATATTTTAGATTTCGAAGGTATGGACACATTTCAGCAAGGAATGTCCTAAATGTTACCCTAGAAAGACTAGATGGATCTATAATGTTACTCACTATACTATAGGCAGTGTGTAAATAAACTGGTTAAGGGCAAGATTATAGACAGGAGAATGTGCATATTGAGCATACTAAGGATTCTAAGAGTAGAGATAGCTTCCTGAAGCAAATAAAGAAAAATGATCAGAAGAAGAAGGAAGCTAAAGAAAAAGGCACCTGGGTTCAACTGAAATACCAGCCTGCTCCACCCAGAGAAGCACACTTTGTGAGAACCAACTGCAAGGAACCTGGGCTGTTGGAACCAATTCCCAATGAATACATGACACAAATGACTATAAAAAAAAACAACTAAAAATGGATTAAAAAAGCGTATCTTATATTGTTTGTTTCTTGCAGCAAACAGTACATTTCACCTATTGGGGTCAGAGAAATGGCATACAGTATTATTGATCCTTAAATCTGGTTATTACTTTTTAATGTAAAATTGAACACTTTATGGAATTTTAAAGGAAACATAGCAAAAATATTTTTCACTTTTATCAACACAGGAATCATTTTTCTATAACATAATCTTGAAGTCTGCATCCACTGAGAATATTAAATGCCTCCAGGAGAGGGAAAGATAGCTTTCCTTAACACAATCAATGAAGTACTCTCTGCTCATTCAATTATACTCACTTCCTTGTCTTAGAAGAACACAGTCCTTATGTTCTTTGCTTAGATCCATGGGATTCAACAGAAAGTGTGTGGGGGAGTTGCTTTTGAGGCAGACAGATCAGCATTTGCTAGTAGATAGTTTTATCCAAATTGTGATAGGCTAAATTAGTTTTAACCTCTCAGGTTAACAAATTAGAGTAGAGCTATCATTAGAGTTTCCCACAATTAACCAAAACCAAAACAAAATAAAACAAAATACGATTCTTTCCTCTCTTATAAAGAGATAGCCAAACCAAGGCCTCAAAATACTAACTGCAAATCCATAGAAGCAGCAGTCTCTAAAAGACTGCACGCCCTTCACAGTATGATAGCATAGAACATGTCAAAAATTAAAAAAAAAAGTTTTATTGACTTTTTAAAAATGTTACATTTATAGATTACCCATATTCCTTGAGATGTCTCTTGTAACAAATTAAAAACATATAAATAAGATTACTAATATACTGACCTAATCTGAAAGTACATACAACATTTCACATATGTAGCACCCCTCACTTCTCTAACTTTTTTCATGAGCAGAAATATATATATTTCTCTCCCTACTCTTAATTGTTTAAAAAAAATGAAAAAGAGGAATAACATCTAACTAATAAGTATAGCCAAATAAAACAAATACTCTTATTGGCTATATGCAAGGATACATATATCATTTTTAGTCAATCAACAAACATTTATTAAGCATCTGCTATGTGCCAAGCACTATGCTAAGTATTGGAGATACAAATATCAAAAAGACAGTCCTTACCCTCAAGGGTCTTAAAATCTAATGAAATAAGATAATACATAAAAGAACAATTTAAATGGTAAGGGATTTCTTAGTAATATATAGGAATGGCAAGGATTCATGTGGGTTTATTTTATGTCCTGAATCTTTGCTAAAGTTTTTTTTATTATTTCAAGTAGCTTTTTACTTTATTCTCTAGGATTCTTTAAGTAAATTATCATATCATCCACAAAGAGAGATAACTTAGTTTCTTCTTTGCCTATTCTAATTCCTTCAATTTCTTTTTCTTCCCTTATTGTTAAAGTTAACATTTCTAGTACAAAATTGAATAATAAGGGTGATAATGGACATCCTTTGTATCACCCCTAATCTTACTGGAAATACATCTAACCTATCCCCATTACATGTAATACTTGCTGATGGCTTTAGGTAGAGGCTACTTATAATTTTAAGGATGACTCCATTCATTCCTATGCTTTCTAGGGTTTTTAATAGGAATGGGTGTTGTATTTTGTCAAAAGCTTTTTTTGCATCTATTGAGATAATCATATAGTTTTTGCTAGTTTTGTTGTTGATATGATCAGTTATGCTGATAGTTTTCCTAATATTGAACCAGTCTTGCATTCCTAGAATAAATCCTACCAGGTCATAGTATATTATTCTTGTCATAAGTTGCTGTAATATTTTTGCTAAGTTTTGATAATTTAAAATTTTTCATTACTATGCATTAGGGAAATTGGTCTATAATTTTCTTTCTCTGTTTTGACTCTTCCTGGTTTAGGT
The DNA here is from genome assembly GCF_011100635.1 of Trichosurus vulpecula. NCBI lineage: Eukaryota > Metazoa > Chordata > Mammalia > Diprotodontia > Phalangeridae > Trichosurus > Trichosurus vulpecula. Next base: position 229,008,136 of record NC_050577.1, on the reverse strand, counting down.
ATTAGTACCATATTTGTGTAATAACAAGAATTTGGTAGGACTCCCCTTATTTTCCCAAATGGTCTATAAAGTATGGGAATTAATTGTTCTTGATCTTGAACTATGCCCAAGGTGCTATAAAAATATGCATGCCCTTTGAACCAGCAATACCACTTCTGGGGCTCTTTCCCAAAGAGATCATACAAATGGGAAACAACCCCTATGTACAAAAAATATTTATAGCAGCTCTTTTTGTGGTGTCAAGGAATCAGAAATCAAGGGGATGCCCATCAACTGGGGAATGGCTAAACAAATTGTGGTATATGAATGTAATGGAATACTATTGTGCTATAGGAAATGAGCAGACAGACTTCATTATAAACTGGAATGACTTATAGGAACTGATGATGAGCGAGGGGAGCAGAACCAGGAGATCATTATACACAATTACAAACACAAAATATGTGTAAAGACTAACTTTGATAGACTTGACTCATCTCATCAATGCAAGGTTCAAAGACAGTTCCAAAAGACTCATGATGGAAAAAGACATGCACATCCACAGAAAGAATTATGGAGTCTGTATGAAGATTGAGGCAGACTTTTTGCTCTCTGATTTTTTTTCCTTTTTTAAAAATTTGGTTTCATTTCTCCTTTCTCATGATTCATTCCATTGGTTATAATTCTGCATTAGAACTAGACTATTATGTAAATAAGTTCAACATGAAGGTATATGTAGAACCTATATTAGATTACATGCCATCTTGTGGGGTTGGGGGAAGGAGTGGGGGGAGGAGAGAAAATTTGGAATCCAAACACTTGTGGAACTGAGTGTTGTTGTAAACTATATATGTATGTGTATATATATATATATACACATACATACATGCATACATACATACATATGATAACTAATCAAATAAGTACATTCAGGTGGGAAATGAGATATCTGAGGTGATATCTGTTCTGTCCTCTTTCTTAGACTTTCTGCATCCACACTCCAATCAGAAGAGCAGAGGAGTACTGATGAGATGAGTGATAATGCTGAATGAAGCTTATAAGAAGTTCTGATTTCCTAATGAGTTTACAGGGTGTGTGTGGGAGAGGGGAATGGGGGGTGGGTATGGTAAAAAAGCAAAAGAAGTACAGAATAAATGCAGACAAAGGCAGGAGGAGATCTGAGACACTATGCCCTGAATCCATAGTCTCTGTCAGGAGGCAGAGATTCTACTTCATCATCAATCCTCTGAAATCATGTTTGGTCATTTTATTGATAATAATTCTTACAGTTTTCAAAGTTGTTTATGTTTACACTGTTTCTGGTATTATATAGACTATTCTCTTGTTTCTCCTCATTTCATTCTGTTTCAATTGGTAAAAGTTTTCAAATTTGTTCATTTGGATAGTATTGACTTCATAGTATAAGTTTTTTTCCTGGTTCTGTTCATTTCACTATATTTCAATTACTATGTCTTTCCATGTCTCTTTGGAATCATCTATTTCCTCATTTCTCACAGAAAACAATAGTACTTCATCACATTCATATATCACATTATTCAGCCTTTCTTTATTTGCTGGGCATCCTTTGGATTTTCAGATTTTTGCCATGACAAAAAGAGCTGATGCACACCCATGTGCATATACCAAACACATGTATATACATATAGAAACACACTCACATATGCATATGTGTACATATAAATATGTATATATGCAGGTAATTTATGTATGTGTTACATATACATATAATACGTGTACATACATAAATACAAATGAATATACACATATACATAAATACCCTTTTTTATTTCTTTAACCACTTTTGGACCTAGGCTTTACATTGTTTAGAAATTTTTTATGTATAATTCAAATTAGTTTCCATAATGGTTGTTTGAATTCATTTATGCTCCACCAAAGTGGATTCACTAATCAGTGCCTGTTTTCTCAAAACTGCTTCATCATTTATCATTTTCATTTTATTGTCATCTTTGAAACTTTGAAATAGGTGCACTGAGAATAGCTTTAGTTTTCATTTCTCTAGTTAGTAGTAATTTAAAACAATTTTTCATATAACTACAAATAATCTATTTCTTCCATTTACAAATGCCTTGTTTGGTCCTTAGAACATTTTTCAATTGGGCTATGGCTCTAATTTAATACATTTGAATCACTTATTTGTCTGTCTTGCAATTTGGACAGATTTGTTCTGTGGATTGATCTCTATTCTTTAAATAGCACAAAATCGTTTTGAGAGTTACTGTTTGGTGGCAGATTTTGAAAAAGGGCACCACTAAGTTCCTATGATTCTCATTTCTTTTCATTAATTCCTTTGAGATTTTCATTTTTGACTTCTTATGATTTTTTATTATGTATTCCTGTTCTATAAAATAATCCTTACATACTTTGATTGTGAACAGCACTGAGTAAATTAATTTAGCTAGAAATTGTATATTTATCAACCTTAGTAATTTAGAGAGAATAGTTACAACAGAGGAGGAATGGTGTCAGACTCATCCAGTGATTCACAAGAGGAAAAAAAAAAACATCTAAGAAAGAAGCAGGTATAAAATTCATGGCATCTAATATCTATTTTAAAAAATTGTGAAGTGAATCTAGCATGCAATATGAAATAGAGTTCTTGACTCAAGCGTGTAAATTTGCATTTATAAGTATAAATGATACCTAGTGGGATGAGACTCATGACTGGATATAGTTCTTTAAAGATATTCCTTATTGAAAGGAAACATAATTAAAATGAGAGGAAGGCAAAATCATTATACATATGTACATATTATATGTATATGCAATATATGCATATGTAAATATATGTGTACATACTCTATATCACTGAATTGATAAAAGATACATGATAGACAGCCAGATAGATAGATAGAACAGAAATTGATCAGAAGGGACCATTTAGTTGAGATCATCTAGTCCAAACTCTGTCATTTTGCTAATGAGGAAATCAAGGCCGATGAAGGTTAAAAGACTTGCCATGGTGAAATAAATAACCATCAGAAGAAGGATTGGAATCTAGGGTGCAAAAGTGGAAAAGGGATGTCATTTAGAGTCTGAAGATGTGGTTCCCAATACTGGCTCCCTCTTTTGGTCTGTGAGAATTTTGGCAAGTAATTTTACTCCTTTGGGCCTCAGTTTCTCCAATAAATGGAGTTAGTCCTGCTAAAGAACCCCTAAGGTCTGTTTGAGTCAAAATCCATGATCCAAAGAGCCTGTGTTTTCTGACCCCAAATCTATTGCCCTTTCCACTGGGCTACTTTAACTCCCAGATATAGTCAGGAAAATAAAAAAAAAAACAAGAAGGACAGGCATGCTGGATAACAAAAATAAACATCAACTGAGGAAAAAAGAAGGAATAATTTTGCTATGGGATCATATTACACATTACTGGGACAAAAGGAAGACAGTGATTAGGAATTCGGAAAACAGATAACAATGATGATACATGGAGTCATGATGATTAATGATGAAGCTTCTTATCTTGATGTATTCAGCATATAGTTGTCAGAGACACTGAGGTGACTTATAAATTGTGAGCTTGCTTCAATACTGACTTAAGAATCAAACCTGCTAAAGGTGAATATGAGTAAGTAAAATAGAATAGGGTCTGGTTTCCATGTCAGAGTGTATAAAATAATATTAGTTGAAATAAGCATTCTTCAAAAATTTAACCTGATGTATGAGTCTATAAAAATTACCACACATAGGGAGATCTCAGACAACCTCTATTTTTAATGCATTTATGACTAGTCATGGCTCTTACAACATTGGTAAAAGGAATGAACATAAATTGAACTAAAAATATCACAAACATTTATTTGCAGAAATACTCTTTGGACCTAATTTGTGACATATGTAAAGTAAGACCTGGCTATGCTTTGTTTGAAATTAAAAAATATACCTCAAGACAATTCAAAATGAACAAGACCCTGATACACTTTTCATCCAATGTGCAACTTTTTTCAGTTATGAGCTTTTACCCAAATGTCTACATCATTTTGTTGAGAAGAAAATTGCTTCGGATTTGTTCCTCTAGAGGTACAATAATTTATGGTTTTGTAAACAAAGGGCAAACTACACATCATTTTCCATTGCCGTGCGCAAATTATCTAATCAGACTTCAAATGTAATGGAAAAGTGATATTTATGGTCAGTATGGGAAAACAAATGAAGCAAGTCAGGCCAAAGTCCACTAAAAGCATGAGTAGAGTGCTTTTATTTAAAAAAAAACACAATTTTATGCAAGGAGTGATAATATAATAGTAGAGAATGCATTTGTTTCCTTTCTCATAATGGTATAAACTTTCTTTAAAAACAATCAAAGTGACTTGGCCTAAACAGAAGATTTCAAACAAGAGGTAATGTGGCTTTGACAAGTCATAAATAGAATTGGACTTGGAATCAAGAAGTACTAGGTTCATTTCTCAGCCAACAAGTGTCAGGTTCCTTATCTGTAAACGGGCTACAATAGTAACAACAAATAACAAAACCAATAATAATAATAATAACTATTACTATTATTATAATAGAATGTATATGATGATTTAAGCTTTGCAAATCTTTTTTTTATTTTGTTAAACACTTCTCAATTGTATTTTTTATATATTTTTCTTTTTAAAAAAATTTATTTATTTAGTATTTTAGTTTTCAACATTGATTTTCACAAATTTTGAGTTACAAATTTTCTCCCCATTTCTACCCTCCACCCCACTTCAAATGGCATATATTCTGATTGCCCCGTTCCCCAGTCTGTGCTCCTCTCTGTCACCACACTCCCCCACACATCCCCTTTCCTTACTTTCTTGTAGGGCAGAATAGATTTCTATGCCCCATTACCAATATATCTTATTTCTCAGTTGCATACTAAAACAAATTTTTATTTTGATCATCCAATTTTAAAACTTTGAGTTCCAAATTCCTTCCCCTCTTCCCTTCCCACCCACCCTCCCTAAAACTGCAAGCAATTCAACATAGGCCACACATGTATCATTATGTAAAAAACTTCCACAATACTCATGTTGTGAAAGACTAACTATGTTTCCCTCCATCCTATCCTGTTCTTCTTTATTCAATTTTCTTCCTTGACCCTGTCCCTTTTCAAAAGTGTTTGCTTTTGATTACCTCTTCCCCCATGTGCCCACCCTTCTATCATCCCCTCCTTTTTCCCTTTCCCCCTACTTTTCTGTGGGGTAAGATACCCAATTGAGTGTGTATGTTATCCCCTCCTCAAGTCAAATCCAATGGGAGCAAGATTCACTCAGTCCCCCTCACCTGCCCCCTCTTGCCTTCCAAGAGAACTGTTTTTTCTTGCCACTTCTTTGTGAGATAATTTACCCCATTCTATCTCTCCCTTTCTCCCTCTCTCAATATATTTCTCTCTCACCCTTTAATTTTATTTCATTTTCTTTAGATATCATACCTTCATATTCAACTTACCTTGTGCCCTATGTCTATATATACGTATATTCCTTCAACTACCCTAATACTGAGAAAGGTCTCATGACTTACAAACATCATCTTTCCATGCAGGAATGTAAACAAAACAGTTCAACTTTAGTATGTCCCTTATGATTTCTATTTCTTCTTTACCTTTACATGCTTCTCTTGATTCTTGTGTTTGAAGGTCAAATTTTGTATTCAGCTTTGGTCTTTTCACTAAGGAAGCTTGGAAGTCCTCTATATCACTGAAAATCCATATTTTGCCTGGGAGCATTATACTCAGTTCTGCTGGTAGGTGATTCTTGGTTTCAATCCTACCTCCTTTGAACTCCAGAATATCATATCCCAAGGGATGCTTCAATCGCTTAATGTAGAAGCTGCTAGATTTTGTGTTATCCTGATTGTGTTTCTACAATACTCATTTTTTTTTCTGTCCGGCTGCTTGCATTGTTTTCTCCTTGACCTGGGAACTCTGGGATTTGGTGACAATATTCCTAGGAGTTTTCTTTTTCAGATCTTTTTCAAGAGGTGATCGGTGGATTCTTTCAATTTGTATTTTACCCTCTGGCTCTAGAATATCAGGTCAATTCTCCTTGATAATTTCTTGAAAGATGTTGTCTAGGCTCTTTTTTGATCATGGCTTTCAGGTAGTTCAATAATTTTTAAATTACCTCTCCTGGATCGATTCCCCAGGTCGGTGGTTTTTCAATGAGATATTTCACATTGCCTTCCATTTTTTCATTCCTTTGGTTCTGTTTTATAATATCTTGATTTCTCATAAAGTCACTAACTTCCACTTTCTCCAAACTAATTTTAAGGTGGTATTTTCTTCAGTGTTTTTTGGGACCTCTTTTTTCCATTTGACTAATTCTGCCTTTCAAGGTACTCTTCTGCTCACTGGCTTTTTGGAGCTCTTTTGCTATTTGAGTTAGTCTATTTTTAAGGTGGCATTTTCTTCAGTATTTTTTGGGTCTCCTTTAGCAAGTCATTGACTTGTTTGCATGATTTTCTTCAATCACTCTCATTTCTCTTCCCAATTTTTCCTTTACTTCTCTTACTTGCCTTTACAAATCCTTTTAGAGATCTTTCATGGCCTGAGACCAATTCATATTTTTCTTGGAGGCTTTTGATGTGGGCTCTTTGACTTTGTTGACTTCTTCTGGCTGTATATTTTGATATTCTTTGTCACCAAAAAAGATTCAATAATTTGAGTCTTTTGTGGCCTGGCCATGTTCCCAGCCAACAACTTGGCCCTTGAGGTTTTTGTCAGGGTATGACTGCCTTCTGAATGATAAGTGCTTTGTCCCAAGCTTCAGGGGTGTTGCATTGCTTTTTTCAGAGCTACGTTTACACAGCAAACTCTGACACACAGTGCTCCTCCTCCCCCAAGAATTGCCAACCAAGACCATGTCCCACATCCAAGCAGAGAAAAGCAAGAGAAGCCTGCCTCTGCACCAGCAAAGTGCTCCCGGCATTTCCTCTCTGATCTGCCACTTGACTCCTCCCACCGGGTGGGCCTGGGGCCAGAAGCAACCACAACTGGAGCTCTGGAAGCAGCTGCAGGAGCTTCCTGCTGCTGCAGCCACCTTGCTGCACCATCTCCACTGCCCCCAGGGCTGGGGCTGACCACACACCCCTCTTACCCTGATCCAACTGTTTTCCCACTGACCTGCTAAGTTTTCTTTGGGGTTTGTGGGTTGAGAAGTCTGGTAGCTGCCACAGCTCAATGATTCATGGTCCTAAGGCCTGCTCTGGGCTGACTCCTGGTATGGTCTATCCTGGCATGGCCCATGCTTGGCTGCTCTGTGCTCCCAGAACCATGTTATAGACCCTTCCCATCAACCATCCTTGCCATCCTGGGTTAGAGACCTGCTTCCCTCTGCTATTTCATGGGTTCTGCAGCTCCAGAATTTGTTCAGAGCCATTTTTTACAGGAGTTTGGAGGGATTTGGGGGAGAGCTTAAGCAATTCCCTGCTTTCCAGCCAACATCTTGCTGAGCCCCAATACAAAGCTTATTACTTATTATTTCATTTAATGATTATAGCCCTAAAAATAGGAAATACTATTATACCCATTCAATAGATGACAAAACTGCAATTGAGATTTGTTAAGGAAGTTGCCTAGGGTCACAGAGATCAGTAAGGTTATAAGGCAAGATTTCAACTCAGGACTTCCTGACCAGAAATACAGCACTCTACACAATATTATAGCTACTACCTCCTTCAGGCTTTACCTCACAGGGCTATGGTGAGACTGAAATATGACAGTGTATGTAAAGTGCTTTGTAAATTTTAGTTATGCCTTTCCTCTCCTTCCTCCTTTTCTTCCCTTCTTCTTTCCTTCTCCCTCTCCCCTTCCCTTTCTTTTTCTCCTCCTCCTAGTATTACAAATTGAATGAATACAAATCCAATTCCAATTTTTATTCCCATTTTTAAAAAATTCTGAATTTAATGAATATAAAAGAGATTTCCATATACAAAGTATGACAAGAAATATGTATAAAATTGTAAGTCTCTTTTATATATTGGTTTTTTTAAGTCTATAATAATTTCATTTTTAGCAGTCATTTTTGTGGTAGCAAAGAACGGAAAATCTACAAGATGTCTATAAACTAAGGAATGGCTGAATATGTTGTAGTATATGATTAGGAGAGAATACTATTGTAAGGAAAGATAAAGGAAATGGTTTCAGAACAACCTCAGAAGATGTATAGGAACTGATACAAAGTGAAATAAGCAGAACTAGGAGAACACTGTACAACTGTAATTGCACTGCACAAACAATATTATAACAATGACCAACTGTGAAAGACTTAGCTACTGTGGTCAATTAAAGGATCCAAGACAAGTCCAGAGAACTCATGATAAAAAGATACTATCCACCTCCAGAAAAAGAACTGATGAACTCAGTGAAGATTAAAGCATATGTATTTTATTTGCTTTATTTTTCTTACCTTTTTTTGTTGTTGCAACATGACTAATATGAAAGTATGTTTTGCATGACTTCACACGTGTAAGGAATTTTATATTGCCTGCATTTGCAAAGGGTTGGAGGGGTAGGAGGGACAGAGAGAATTTGAACCTCAAAAAAAGTCAGTATATATATATATATATATAATCTCAACAAACTACTTTTAAAGCTTCCCTGATTGTGTTTTCCACTGAACTTTCATCTATTTTCTTCTGTGCTTTTAAGAAATGCTTCAATGACATATTTGCTTTTTTCCCATCATTTCTTAGTAACAGTATAGTTAGTGCCCCCACTCCCCAAGACAAACAGCAGTATCAACAACAACAAAAAAACACAAAGAATGCAGACAGTTCTTGCCTTACATAAGTGGACCATTCTGAAACTTCTATTAAAGTGATTTTTACTGAATGTGAATTTGTCTGCAGGCATAGGAAAGGAAGGGAAGAAGGAAGGCAGGCAGGAGGCCACACCCTGGAGGGGACAAAGAAGAGAAAGCAGAAGGAAGGACACACAGGGGTTGGAGACAGGCACATGGAAGCTGTACAGAGACAAGCAACATGTGTGTCAGGAGGGGCAGCAGAGACAGACAGGAGGAACCCCTGAGGAAACTGAGGGAAGCTAGACACACAAGCAAGTGGGTACAGCTGGGCAAAGGTCTCACTGAGTAGCCCCTGATCAGCAGGTGGTGATGCTCTCTCTGCTTGTCTATTCTTCTGTGTTCACTTGGAGGTTTTTGTTTTTGCTTGTTTTTTGATGTTGGGGAGATAGCCGAGGAGCAGGAGCAGAGGGAAAGAACCCATAGGTATGTTTCTTTTATATGTGGATTTCTTTCAGAATTCTTTAAAGTCAAATTTGTATAATACCAATTTATATAAAGCTGGAACTGCCTATAATTATAAGTGACACAATCTTTTTATCAAACATACTCAAGCAAAATAAATCAACATTTTCCCTGACCTAAAATATGCCTCATTTTACACATTGAATTTGTCACCTCCCTTTTCCAAGGTAGGTAACACAATTCATAATCAGATCTTTCAAGTTGTGATTTTGCAGTGATCATAGTTCTTAGCTCTTTCTAGTTGGTTCCTCTTTATGATATGATTGTTACTGGTTCTGTTTAGCTAATTCTGATTCAGTTCACTCAGATGTTTCCAGGTTTTTTCTGAAAACATCCCTTTCATTGTTTCTTACAGTACGATTATATCACATTAAAAGTATCTACCACAATTTGTCCTACCGTTCACCAGTTGAGTACCATTTTATTGAAATTACTTTTCCACAACAACAACAAAAAGTTGCAAATAATATGTTTATACATGTAGGTCTTTTTCTTCTTTCTTAGATCTCTTGTAGTATACATCTGGTAGTGATAATTCTCTCCATGTTGTGCTCTTGACTGTACAATGATCCAGAAACCTCTTTCCTCTGTAAGATCATTTTGTCCCTGGACTACACACACTTGAAGTAATCTCCCCTTCTGTAGCTTCTCCCTCTTGATTGTCTTGTTTCTCCCAGAATCCCCACTTCAAGATGAATGCCAGTTCAGCTACATCTTAATTCCTCTCCAGGCTGTACTCTTTACTTTCCTAGACTTTCTTCATGATGCTCCTGAAGATACGTTCATCTCTCCCATTATTTGGTATATTTTTTTCTTTTTATATGTTATTTTACACCATTAGAATGTAAGCTCAAGGAGGGAAGAAGCTTTCCTTCTGCTTATGATTATATTCCCATTGCTTAGCATCACTACAAAGCAATGGAGAGGTAGGCAGTGTCCATAAGCTAGATGTAACATATAGACATTAAAGATCTATGTAGGAGAAATAATGTTATAATGAAAGAGAAATCAGATTGAAAAAAATATGGATTCATCATATAGCTGAGGAGAAGGAATAGCTAATGGACAGTTCATATATTTCATTGCAATCCACAAATGGTCAAGTGATCTAGACCTCAAGTCTTGTTAGAAAGGCCTCTTTTGAAAACTAGTGATCAGACATGGAAAAGAGTAACAAAGGAATAGAATGTGCTCTTCATTGTGGGAGGGAGTACTTTAATCAGTGAAATCACAGCCACCAGTATAATGAAGTATATTTGCCTTATATTGATTTATTCCTTTTGTACATATGCATACAGACATGGTTTAGGAACATATGTTTATTTCTTCCTGATGATGGGAAATCATTTAAAAGCAGAAATATCTCATCTATACTCTGTATTTTGGGATTTTGACGTAAAACACTTAACAGTTTGATATCCTTCTTTTTCCTTCATTCTAGAAAAGGACCATGATATCAGGGAGATGATGTCATGACTTGCAAGTGAATTGAAGTGACGGAAGGCTGTGCAAAATAACCAGCTTCATTCTCTCTTCCAGAGTCATCTAGGTCCAGTGGCAAGATATAGATCAGGAGGACTGGAGATAGCCCCAGATGCAGTGGGAGACCTTGGGCTTTTTAAGCTAAGTTGTTTCCAAGGTCTCAGTTTGATTGAGGCAATGCCTGTTCAGTGATGAAGGCTAGGTAAGAGATGAGGCAAAGAATGGCCTCTTTTACCTAATCAAAAACAAAACAAATAAATCTGGTGGGGGAAGACCCTCAGGGTTTCAGGACAAACAGAAATAATTGCTACTTACACTTACCCTGAACCATCAAAATCCAAACAATGAACAAGTGAGCCTTGGTCTGGGAAATGTTATTGTTGGCCAATCAGTGAGAGACAGAGTGATTCGGATTTAAGGCATGGTTCATTAAAAAGAAATCTAGCCTGTAAACCCCAAGATATCTTGCTAGGTTTCAGTAATCAAAATTCATATTCCTTTGGGCAGAGCACCTGCAATTAAGGGTATGATTCCCTATGTGCACGTAGGGAGAGAAGGGAGAAGAGAGAGAGAAAGAGGAAGGAAGGAAGGAAGGAAGGAAGGAAGGAAGGAAGGAAGGAAGGAAGGAAGGAAGGAAGGAAGGAACGAAGGAAGGAAGGAAGAAAAGAGCTGTGTTGTCCACCTGGAACTGGCCAGTTGGGTCCCCAGTGGTGCAGCTACTACTACTCACAGGTTGTTGTTTGTCCTTTGTTCTCAAAGGGGATCATGACATCAGGAAGGGAATATCATGACTTGCAAGTGAATTATATTTACTTTAATATGTTTATTTATTATAGTTTGATATGCTTATTTAGAGAAGGGAAAGATTTTCAAAAAGTCTCTTTTTCCCAACCCTGATTTAGAATATGCAGGGTGTTCCTAAAGTCTGGACACATAGGCAAAAATGCATATTTTCAAGAAATGAAATGACTAAAATTTTCAACAACATTTTATTTAATTGGAATATTAACAAATAACATCTTCAATATGATTTCCATCATTTGTGATGCAAAGGTTGTTGCACTTTGCAAGATTCACATGAACTCGTAGCAATAACTCCATATTGCTATCAATTTCAGCACATTCACTCTTTATGCATTCAATCAAGTGTGTTGCATCTGTGATTTTCATTGAGTAAACCTTCTCCTTTAGCATACCCCAGAAAAAGAAGTCAAGGGGGCTAAGGTCTGTTAATATTCCAATTAAATAAAATGTTGTTGAAAATTTTATGCATTTCCTTTCTAGAAAATATGCATTTTTGTCTATGTGTCCAGCCTTTAGGAACACCCTGTAGTGCCAAGCCAAATAAGAATAAGGATACAGAATTTATCAAAAGACCTGAAATAGGAAGCAATGTTGAGAATAACCAGAATTAAACCTAAAAATTCATCTACTCAGAAATTTTTATCATATATGTTCATAGAGCCTGGGCAATGTACTTGCAAGTATCTTGGCATACCTAGCCTATGTTCTTTACATGACTCTGATTATAATATAAAGATGCCATAGCTGGATGGTATAAATGATCATATGGTATAGTGCTATCCATTTAGGTGCTGTCTTTGACCTGATGAAACTGAGTTGAACAGTATCATCACAGGGCAGTCCTCTAAGTCAGAAAAGACCTGGGTTCAAGTTCTACCTCTGATATATAGAGACTGTATGATGTTAGGAGCATCACAGAATCTCTCAGTGCCCCTAAGCTACATTCTAAGACTATTAGTAGAAAAGCACTGTGTACATGTCTCTGCATCACCCCGGCTGTCCTTAAGTTATTTGCTGTGTTTCTCACCCCACCTCATCTCTCTGTTGGTGGTGGGTTGGGATTTCAAGAACTTCCATTATTGTCATTAGCATCATCATCATCACCATCATCTTTTTGGTGTGAGTTCAGGGACAAATTAGTATCCTGCTACAATTCTTCTATTTTAATATTTTGTAGCCTGTTGCAAAGATGTACAAAATAATGTTTTTCATTGAATAAATGGATGAGGACATAATCTCATCTGTTGGCTCAATGAAATCATCCTCTGAATAACTCCTCTAGAAGAGATAACAGAGATTACATGCTGGCACAAGATTCTGATTTCTTCCTCCTACCCACCACACCCAGGTCATTATGTTTGGAATGTATGAGTTTTTCATAGAGGGCTAGCCTCTGATGTGAGGGCTTGCTGAGTCCTTTTCAGGTTTGCTCATCCACGTTTAGTGTCCAACTTTCACACAACTCTCACCTGTGGCTCCAAGAAGCCATAGTATGTGCATCAGCCACACCTCAGTAAAAACAATCTCAGCAGGTGGGCTAAACCAATTTCAAAGTAACACACTGGCCTCAAACCCCTTGGTGAGTTAGGGGGATATCTGCCCTAAACATCTGAAGTCTTCTGGTGGAATGGGTAGATGAGAGCAATTTGCTCCAATGACTGTAAAAGCCACTGAAGAAACCACAGTGGGGGAACTTAGAGCTTGGTCAGGCATCAAAGAATCCAATGTCATTCACAACATCCTGGGCCATCATCAGTCTTCCTGACTTTTGTCTTGCCACTGGGATCCTTTGATGATTCTAGAAGAAAGGGTGAGGCTGACAATTTTGTGCTATTCTGGCCCACTTAAGTCCAATTCATATGCAAGTCAAAACATCACCCTATGATGTCACTGGTCCTCTTTGAAAATGAAGGATGAACAACAGCACTATTTGGAAAGGTTTTCATTCCACCAAGCTTAGAAATAATGGGTACTGGTATGGTAACACCTATTAAAAACATCTTCCACACATTTTTATGAATCAATGTGATGTCTGGACAATTACAGACAACAGTTTTATCCAAGAAAATGCCATGTTTCTAATAGAGTTTATTTGTTGAGTTTGTAAGGATATTCTGTTGTCTCTATTTGTAGTATTATGATTGCCATCTGTTATTTTATGAAAAAATAGTGAGCTTCTGATGTAAAATTCTAGCATCTAGTTAGCATCTTGTTAAGTATTCAGTAAGTGCTAAATTTTTATATACTGCAATGATGTATTATAAAATTTCTACCATTTATGAATAATTCTTGGACCCTATGGGATAGCCTACCCATAATTTCTTATGGCTATTACTTGATACTTAATCACCATCAAAAATACTTCCATTTCTATAAAGTAGTTTGCATGACTCAGCCATGTGGAATCTGAGCTAAGACATTTTTCCTTCCATTCAGGACATCAGGTGGTGTGTACCAACTCTTAGCCTTTGTTTTTGTCTAGTAAAATGATGCTTGCTTGTTTTTTATCCAAGAGTATATCTGTAATTTTAAAATATTTCAGTCAAATTCTGTGAAAAGATACATTAATTGTTCAATAGCTGCTTTACTATGCTGAGCCCTGTTTGTTATTTATTGGTGTTCCCAATAGAATGTAAGCTCCTTCAGGTCAAGGACTTTTTTGTTTATTCCTTCATTTACAAATTTATCTACTAATTTGATTATCTATCTATCTATCTATCTATCTATCTATCTATCATCTATCTATCTGCCTATCTACATCACTGTTATTTAGGAGAGTGCCTTACACATTGTGGTTCAGTGTTTTTCTTCATTCTCAAAGTGGACCAAAATGACATAACTATATTAGAGTCAAGTTAGAGTTTGTCTGTATGTGGATAATGAGACAATTACAAACTTGGAATGCTCTACCACAGGTCAGGCACAAATATTCCATGTGAATATTTGAAGGGCGTTCTTTAAGTTTGTCCATCTCATGTTTCTTTTGAGCTATTTCAATTCTGTCTTGCTCATAGAACGCAGCCCCTTCTCTGATGAGGGCACACCATGCTGGGTGGTCCTGTGATAGTGTCTTCCATGTCACACAATCAATTCCAAAGTTTTTGAGAGAGAACTTGAGACTGTCCTTGTATCATTTCTTCTGATCCCCATGTGAGCACTTGCCCTGTGTAGGTCCTTTTTAAAATAGTCTTTTAAGCAAGCATATGTGTGGCCAGCCCATCACAGTTGCACTGTCTGCAGTGGCATTTGAGTGCTTGGCAGTTTAGTTTGAGAAAGGACCTCAATGTCTGGTATCTTAATCTTCTAGGTGACCTTCAGGATTTTCCTAAGATAATTCAAATGGAAATGATTCAGTTTCCTGGCATGGCACTGATATGCTGCCTAGGTTTCACAGGCATACAGCAATGAGGTCAGCATGATGGCTCAGTAGACCTTCGGTTTGGTAGTTGGTTCTTTCCCACACTTTCCTTTGGAGCCTCCCAAACACTGAGCTAGCTCTGGCAATGCATGAGTCAACCACAACATCAATGTGTACATCCATAGAAAGTGCACTACCAAGGTAAGTGAACTTATGCACAGCATTCAAAACTTCTCCATTTGCTCTAACCAATGGTTCATGTATGGATGGTGTATTGTTGCCTGATGGAGCACCTGTGCATTCTTGGTGTTAATTGTTAGGCCAATATTAGCACAAGCAGCAGAGATCCATACTTGGTTGCATCCCAGCTTCAGAGGCTGCATTGAATGCACAATCGTCTGTGAACAAAAAGTCATGCACCAACAATTCCTCCACTTTGGTCTTGGCCTGCACCTTTTCAAGTTGAAGAATTTGCCATCAGTGTGGTAGCTTACCTTGATGCCATGTTCATCCTCATTGAAGGCATTTGACAACATGGCTGAAAACATTATACTAAAAAGTGTGGGAACAAGCACGCAACCTTGTTTCACTCCACTGGTGACTGGGAAAGCACAAGATCATTGTCTATTATCCAGAACCTGGGCACGTATACTGTTGTAAAATTGATGTACAATACCAATGAACATCTCTAGGCAACCACATTTTGACATAATTTTGCCTAAGCTCTTATAACTAACTGTTTGAAAGGCCTTGGTCAGATCTACAAACTTTGGGTATAGACGCCTGTTCTCCTCTTCGCATTTCTCCTGGCTTTGTTGGGCAACAAACACCATATTTACTGTTCCTCTGCCCTTTTTGAAGCTACACTGGTGTATAACCATCTTCCAGGTGAAGGATCAGACTATTAAGGAAGACCGTGGCAAGGATTTTGTCAGCAATGACTAAAAGAGAGAACCCCCTGTGATTGTCACAGGACAATCTATTTCTTTACTTTTATAGAGATGGAAAATGAAGGCATCCTTGAACTCCTGGGGGAGTTCTAAACCTTGTAGAATCTTATTATGTTTTTGTTCAGTTGAACTCTATTTTTGTTAATAGAGGTAACCACTGGTTCTTAGGCATTTACCTTTCACACACACACACACCCACACACCTCTAACATATAATTAAAATAAAATTTCCAGTATGATGCTCTTGCCTTAAGAATACAAAACAAATTGAAATGCAGCTGAATTCCATAAATTGAATATGAAAATCCATTTCTCTACTTTGTAGCCATAGTTTTACAGACATTTCCTCATAAATTCTTATGTATTAATAAGTGTATGGCAAATAATAGAGGCATGAATCTCTAAGAATTTACTTTGAAAGATAAATACTGAAAACCCCTTTGAGATACAATATATTCTCTATAGTGCTTACGATTAGTCAAGGGTCAATAAAGACCCTTCTGGCAGTTTAAAAACATCATGTGGTAATTGCACAACATTGCTAAGGCAAAAATGAAACATAGTTGGAGTAATCACCCTATCTCAATCATAATGTTTTCCTAAAAGGCATCACAACACTTCCCACACAGAATGAGTTTGGTAGAAAAGAATAGTCATTAGATCTCTTAGTATATAGAGTTAAATGTTTCCAAAAGAAAATCACAGTAAGAAGAATGTTTATAGATTAGAAATCTTGGGCAAAAGTACTTCAAAATAGTATAACCATGTTCTAAGATGGTCCTTGATAACTTTACAAAAGACTAAACTTAGGGGGTCCAAAATGATATTTGCGTGTTTTACATATTAGAATTCTTTGAGTCTACAAATGTGTTAATGAAAGGGAGACACTTTGGGAGATTACAATAGCTCTTTTAAGGCACAACAGCACTATCAAATGTAATAGAGAAAACGCTTTCCTAAGTGATTGTAAGAGTGTCTTGAGAGTACCCCCTCAAAACTAACCATGCCTAAGAACACAGAAAAAAATTAAAATACTCATTTCCATAACACTGATCATCTTTAGTGTTTAGTTCACATCCTGTGCATCTAGTCTTCTACTCCTCTGAAATAGTCTTGATTATTATACAACTTCATTTGTCCTGAATATAATTTTAATAAGAATTACTTATTGATCACCTAGTTTCCATGGAAATGAAAATTTAATATAATTATAAAGTGCTGTATGAAATCTTCATTTCCAGCTCAATGGTAATGCATCTTCAAAATACAGTTACATAGGTTAAATACTACCTAAAGTTTTTAAAGTTATTTCAATGGATTTGTAATTTAATTGACATAGGTATTCTCATCAGTGAGGTAGTTTACAACACATTGAAGCCTTCTCTCTGTGCATGATTATCTTTAATGTTCTTCCATTAGTTCACCAGAGGGACTCTACCCAATATGGTGACAACCTTTCATGCATTCACTTAACAGCAAGACCATAACTATGGGGACTGCCGACTGTCCAATGTGTCTATCCATCACTCTCACTGCATGACTAGCCTGTCTTTAAAAATCCATCCAGTATATAAAATAACAACTAAACATGTTATACAAAGCTTGACAAAAAAGTAACAAGCACACCAATGTAAACTAAGAATTAGATTAGCAAATAAAAATGTCTTTCTTTAAATGAAATAATGTATTGGGAGTATGATGTAAGTAATAAAACTTGCTATAAAAATATTGGCTGTTAGTATCATTCTTAGTGTTATATTTAACTATTTCCAGTTAGCTTAATTGTAATTTTTTGTTAGTTATTTTGCTTAGGTTAAGGCACAGAATTCTACCTTGGAGTTGACACTTAACTTGCTCTTTGACCATGAGCAAGTCACTTGAATGCTGTAAACCTCAATTAACACTTCTGAATATAAATGATACTGAAACTATGCACAGTAGCTCTCAGGGTATGTGGAAGGTCAGAATTTTGTAATTTCATATGTGCTAGTGCTTAGTTGCTACTTTTACTAAACCCGAATGAGCTAAATGGATTCCTCTTGTTTAATAGATTGTGGCTCAACCCTGATTTTAGCCAGTAACACAGAAATGTCTACAATACACAATAACAAGAACAAGATGAGAAGCTAAAAATATTCAATTGTGAGTACATGACCATTCTCGATTAATTGGTGTGAATAAATCAATATTCCTGGGGGTGAAAAGTAATAATCTGAATGGCTTATTGATGAGACATTAATGATGCATTTTTCTATACAAAAATAGTAAATGGCTACTTGGTTATGCTTAAAGATATTTGAAAATTCATTTTTGTGCCCTCAGGCTTACAAAAATATATCGATACCCTGTCAGCTAGGTGGTACAATAGACTGGGTCTGGAATTAAAAACACTTGAGTTCAAATATGGCCTCAGACATTTGACAAGTTTGGGCAAGTAACTTAATCTCTGACTCGATTTCCTCAAATGTATAATGGGAATTAAAAATAGCACCTACCTCATAGGATTGTTGTGAGGATAAAATGAGGTGATAACTGAAAAGTGCTTATAACTGTTAACAATTTGTGATATGAATTCAACATTTTCTGATGTCTGTAGCATTGAAATCATGGTCCAGTCTTTTATTTCAAATCTGTTTGGTTCTTTGAGTATTAAGTGTGTTTCCCAACAGAAGCTTACTGTTTAGTTTGTGCTCTGTAATCCATTCTATAGTTTCTTCATCTCATTGAAGAGTCAGTGTATTTTCCTTTAACAGCATCATCATCGATTTTATTAGGTTTGTATTTTGTTCAGTCATTTATCAGAAAATAACACATGCCTCTTTATTCTTAAAATATTCAAATATATTTATCATCTCATTGATCTGGGTGTTCCCTCCACTGACAGAGATTTTAGCATATCCATGTCTTCCTTTCCTATGAGACTCATACCCATGTTATCCCAAAAAGTTGCTACAAAGATTCAGTCAATATGATGTCAGATGTTTTTCCCTTTTTTCTAACATTGTGGGGATACCAGTTCAATACTACATACACACACACATACACATGCATATATGTATATTTGTGTATCTGTATGTGCATGTGTATATATATATATATATATATATATATATGTATATTCCTCTCTTCTTTTTATTGACCAATTCTTCTCCCTGCTAGATATTCACTTGATGACATTTTCCATACTACTACTGCTAATAATAACAATATTTGGCAAATGAGAGACATGGTGGATAGAACACTGTAAAAGAGTAAGGAAAGCTTGAATTAAAATTCTAACTCAGACACATTAGCTGAAGAATGATAGATAAGTAACATTCTCTCTAAATCTCAGCTTTCTTATTTGTAAAATGGACTTTAAAATAGTGCCTATTTTACAAGGTTGTAAGGACTAAGTTACACACACACTACTATGTATATATATACATACATATATATACATATACATGTGTGTGTATATATATATATATATATATATACATATATATGTGTGTGTATATATATACCCTATTTGAAATGGCCATCTAAGTTAATTTGAGCTTCCAAAGGACAGTAATTCATAGAATATTTTTAATAATTCAAAAAACAAATGTGATCTTACTCTGAGAATATGGTACCTTCTTTGTGTATTGTAGCTTAGGGAAAGAACTTTGTTTTTAGTGGATAAAAAAATCCAGTGGAGGAGATTCATTCCTAATGGCTGAAATAATAGTCGAAAACATGTCATCCTTTCGGCATAGGAGAGGCTTATAGACCACATCACTCACAAGTGGATTGCAGATACAGTAGCTAAATATCCTAAAGATATTGTCTCATCCAAATACTGTAGCTGAGGCACAGTAGGAGATTAAAAGAATTTTTCTGAGGGACAGAAGTAGCCACATTTTAGTGCATATAGAATAGGGCACTATATAACAGTGAGCATATCCATAGAACCAAAGATAAGCTAGGCAGTAAGTGTGATGCTTGTTAGAGAAGAGGGGAAATAAGATATTAAGCCAGGCATCAGTGTAAAGTCATGTTTGACAAATACTAGCTATAGTAGTGAGCACTGCAAAAGTATCACCCAAAGATTTGTCTGCTTTGTGGTAATAGAAGCATTAATTGCCATTTTAATCTGGTGTTCAGGTTGTTTCTATTTCAATATACATACATAGATATTTTTAAGCTCTAGATCTCTGGATCTCTCTCTCTCTCTCTCTCTCTCTCTCTCTCTCTCTCTCTCTCTCTCTCTCTCCCCCTCTCTCTCTCCTTTTCTCCCTCCCTCTCTCCCCTCCCTAAATAAGCACACAGAAACACACACATACTCTGTTTTTAATCCCTATCCAAGCACTCTCTTACCACTACCACCAAGGGTGTCTGTATTTGTTGAAGAGTGAGCTCAAGGTTTATGGGGGAGAATTGTTCTGCTGTTACTTTTTATCGCTCTTTTATTAAATCATTGTCCTTTGATTTAAAGGTGTCCTCTGAGTAACTAATAAAAATAAAAGTATTGGTGGGAGAAAATTTGGATGCACAAATCTTTCAAAACATGGGGTAGCTTTTTTAGGGTCTGTGCATTAGAGAACAGACCTTGAAATGGAGTTAAATTCATTTTATTTTACTAAATTCTCTATAAAATCAACAATCCTGACATGTCTTTGTCATGGTCTAGTTTTCAGATCTGTCACCTAGAACTCTTATGTTTTCCAAATGTCTAAATAATTTACTGATTTCTTTGAGCCTGTATTCTCCAATGATCTGTATCCTATTTGCTGTTCCACATAGAGCACACTTGATCTCTGGATTTCAGATATTTTTTACTGTCTTGGAATCTTCTCCCTCCTCATAGGCACTTCCTGGCTTCCCAGCCTTCCTTCAAGTCTCCACTAAAGTTCCATCTTTTGCAAGAAGCCATTAGCAGTCCTTAATATCACTGACATTACTGAGATTATCTCCAATTTACCATATCTATCTGTATCTATCTCTGTATCTATCACACACACACACACACACACACACACACACACACACACACACACCCTGTTCTTACACAGCTGTTTCCATGTTTTGTTTTCCCCATAGATTCTGAAATCCTTGAGATCTAGGACTTTTTGTATGTTTTGCCATTCCTTGTACTCCAAACACAAGGTTGTTGACTACAATTCCACTTTGCACAATACTAAATTTATTGATATTTTATTTTGAATATTTTTGAAAAGTTGTATTATCAATATCAGTATCTTATTTTTTTCCCCTCTACATTCTTAAGACCTATTAAATCTCACTAAATCGGTGATTAAAAAATAAATTTCAGCCTATAATTTTATCTGGCCTAATGATTTTCTTAGCATTTTAAATTTTTGACTAATTTATTCATATGTTATCTGTACATTTGAAGACTACTCTCTTAATATCATTCAAGTTTTCATGTTCCAGCTCTATTGTTTCATACACTCAAGCAGATTCATTTAATAATTTTTTCTTTGTTTATTTAAAAAAAGTTTTAATTTTCTCAGAAGTAGATATTTTTAGCTCTTTCTCTTACCTTTGGTGTTTCTGTTTCTTATTTTTATTTGTTTTTTTTAAGGATCCTTATTCATGTTGATCCCCTCTCTAGTCTTTACTGAAATTATTACAGTGGGCTATTTTTGTCTCTCAAATTATTGATATAACCACCAATCTAAACCAAAACTGAGTTCACAAACCATTGTGCTTCCATTGTGTTTCTGTGAGTTATCTTACCTAGAGAAGAGATATACAGACAAGGACAGGAATTATGATCTGCAACTACTGTCTCTTGACTGGGCCTTCTTCTTACTGGGTAGTTTCATGACTGTCTCTTATGCATATTGCATGAAATTGTTACCAACCCCTGATTCTATTAAAGTTTACAGGCATCATTGTTGATGAGTTTTCTCTTCCTTTTTTTTTAAATTTGCATAGGGACATTTTCAAAAGTTAAACAGAATGGTTGTCTCCATAGCACCCAACAGTCTCTTCCAGGACTAATAAAGTAATATCGCAGTAACTTGATTCTTCATTATAAATCTGTTTCTGGCCAAAGTCCATTTGTGTAGTGGGAGAGGAAAGGAAAAGGGGGAGGAAGAGTGGGAAAGATGGGGAGAGAAAGAGAAGAGAGATATCAATCATCCAGATACATAGAGGGAAGAATATTTGAGTTGAATATTGAAATAAAGTAAAATATGTTGGAAGAATTATGTTAAAATATCACGAGGAGCAATCTGTTAATAAAAAATAGGTTTTGAGTATTAGTAGTCATAGTTTTTAATATAGTCAAAAACATATTGAACAAACAGAAAATTGACTAACCAGTATACAAGGATTGGGTATTTCCAGATTGTCTTATCACATAATACTCCATGTGAGTCTAATAAAAAGTAATTTCCCAACATTTTTTGGATGGTAGCTTTTTTCTTTCTTTCTTAAAGACAGAGGGGCAGTGTAACACAGTGAAAATGGAAATAAATGGATTTGGAGTCAGAGAGCTTGCATTCCTATCCTAGCCCTTCCAATTATAATCTGTGCATCCATGGACAAGTCACTTAAATTCTCCGGCCTTCAGTTTCCTCAGCTATAAAATAAATGGGTCCTATTTGATGACTTCTAATGAATATACCTGATCTAAATCTCATGATTTAGCATGTTTAAATCCCCATAAGATTGGTATGTGCATTGTCCATATGGGGAGATGGCCTCAAAAAATTTAAAGGACACAGTGTAGTAGTTTCATTGGGTGTTCTGGTGTTTTGACACCTAGCCAAGTGATTTCTCTACCAATAATAATCACTGACATTTATCAAGTATTTTAAAGTTTGCGAAGTGATAAACAAGTATGACCTGATTTGCCCTTTCAATCAATTAAACAATCAGCTAGCATTCATTAAAAACCAAGCTTGTGACAAGCACTGAGGCAGGTTATAGGAATATAAAATTAAAAATCAAACTCATTTAACCAGTGTGCCTTTATTTTTCTAATTGGTTCAGTCCTTTTGTATTTTTCCCCATCTCACACATACCACAAAGTTATCAAAAATAGATCATGGGCAAATTATGATTTTTCTTTTAATTGCTCAAAGTCCCATCAGACAATTAATAAGGCTGAGGGATTATAAATCATAATCTCTTTTTTGTTGCTTATGGTTTTTAGGTTCTTTTATGAATTTGTTATACTACTTATTAATATCCTAAATAAGAGAGGAAAGTATATATGGCTATAGTCACACATTAGGACCTGCTGAGATTAGTCTTCATAAGAGACAAATTGACCTCTAAAATAGCTTGTACCTCACAGCAGACCATACAAAGTGATATAATGCCTGAATATAAAAAATACTCTGAGAAGACACTAGTTATCTATTTATTATATTCTTTAAACAGCCCTTGTTTTAGTCCAAGGACGACCTGGTAATTATAGTGATTGAACATTATATTAATCTTCTTTTAAATTGTTTTGGGTTAAAATAATATATTTCCTTTTCCAAGTTAATAGGAATCATGGTGATGATTAGTACTGCATAAATATTTCTTTTTTAAAGGCAAGAGTACTGATGCATAGCTGAAGGGAGAAACAATGGATAGAATGGGAATCATGGATCTTTTTCTCCTGAAAGAACATCTGGAATGGTGATTTAATGGTTATTTTTCTAGCTTTCCAAGAAAAATTAACTTGCTCAATGAAAATGCAAGAGCTTTCAAACAGATATAAAGAGTTTCTAGATTTAATCAAAATAAGATATAATCTAAATTTTGTAAATCACCAATGTTGCATGTCACAAATAACTCCATTTTAAAGGAAGTACAGTAAACATAAAAATAATTGTTTGACGATAACTGGCAAACAAAATCCAATTCTGGAGAGAGAAGTTATGAGAAGATGTTTATCAGAATCAATGGTATTTTGCTCTAGGGTTGAATATCAAGAACTGTTTAAAAATATGACAATTCAATATGAGGGGAATAAGTAGTCTTAACTTACAAACCTGTCTGAAAGTAGACTATGCTAACTCAAAAGGTAACGTATTCCCCATTACAGGAGCTATATGAGAAGTTGAATGATTACTTGTCAGAAATAAAGTGCATGATCAGAAGTCTTTTCCCCCTCAGAAATTCTAGACTTAAAATCTTCTAGAAATACATACCTATACAAAGATAGTAAAACCCAATCATTCATAAAAGATGAAAAAACAGGCACATTTGCACACCAGAAGCTTACTATCCCTTTCATAAATGGAGAGATGGCTAGACACCAAGTATCTTCATATACTAAAAATAAAAATGCCAAATTATCCTTGAGAATTTAACAAATAAGCCTTCCAGGAAGCAGAGTATCATGCCAGTCAAAAATGGTTGCTCCTCAACTGCTCAGATTCAATAGTGACCTGACCCATAAACATTCAAGAACATGTTTAATAAATATCATACCATTAAATACTCATAAGCTCCAATTTATGTGGAATGAAAAAAAACTTTCAATCTACAGATATCTGATGGAAGAAATCAAAATCATGTGAGAATAGGAAGAAGTATGCAGTATACCCATCATCTTCTCTGGTACTATCATTATTCCAAAGGTGCTGTAGATGATCTTAAAGTTGTACTTACATTAATTTACAAACAACAACTGCACAATATTCTGCTAGCCACTAAATATAAAAGTCCTCAAGTCCATTCATATCTGACCTCATATAAGATGAAAAAAAATGATAAGGATAAATGTGTGTACATACATTTAGATAGGAGAGAGAGAGAGAGAGAAACAGAGAGAAAGAGAGAGAGAGAGAGAGAGAGAGAGAGAGAGAGAGAGAGAGAGAGAGAGAGAGAAATAGAGAGAGAGAAAGAGAGAGAGGGAGATTCAGACAGACAGACAGAAGATAAATTCACATCTGAGGTAGTATGGTTACTACTATAGATGTTTCAATTGTGTTGATAATAGAATCAATGTTACAGAATAGGCTGGAGGAGCCCATTAGCTTTGTTTCTTAGGTAAATTATAAAGATATCACTGCTACCTGATGTCAGAGTTATACAGTATCCAAAATTGACCATGAAATTCTTAGTTATATTACGGGAAGCAAAGAGTCCAAAAAACAGACAAATCCAGAAGTGGTGCATCTTGCTACATCTTACATGGAATGAGGAGAATTGTGCTCAGTTCTAGGTGTCATATTTTAGAAAGTACATTGACTCTGCAGAGCAATCATGGGAAGGTTATGCAAATAATGAATAGGCTATTTATTAGAGACAATGAGTTGAAGGGACTAGGAGAAGAGAAAACTAATAAGATCATAATAATTTAGATATTTGAAAGGAACAATGAGCCAAAGTTGTAGAAAGGCAGATGTTGGCTCAACGAAAGGAAAACCTTCTCAATTATTAACTATTTGATAATTATTTGTTAAATGACCATTACTGTATGTACTAGACACTTTTCAGGCACTTATCTAAAAAGCAGAGTTGGCAGTTATCATAGGAGTTTCTGAGTTTCTTAATAGTGAAGATCTCTCAGCAGATACTAGCAAGGGATTAGGCAGAAGCAACTAGATGGAATAGGGAAAAGAGCTCACTAACTGAAGAGTCAGAAACATCTGAGTCTAAATCCTACACCATACTCTTACTTCTTATTAGCTGGATTATTCTCATGACATCACTTAACTACTCATAGGTTTAGTTTCCTCATATGTAAAATCAGGATACTGTGCTTGATTTTTTCTATTGCCCTTCACAGATATTAATACATAATCAATGCATTCTTGTTTACAGATGTTTTGGATTAGATAAATCCTGAAGATTTGTCCAATTCTGAACATCTGTGATACTGCACTACTATGTTGGGACTGTGTCTTTTATGTAGTATATATTCCTATCTAAAGAGTACAATGTTCTGAAAACAGTAGGTAGTCAATTAATGCTAAAGTGAATGAATTCCACTTAAGGATTTGTCATGCATTACATTGACTCGCTAGACAGTAATTTCTTTGATATTGTGAGTGCTTCTTTGGTCTTTTTGTTTATTTGTTTTTCGTTTTCTTCTTCTTTTGCTTTTTAAGTTCCTTTGCAGTTATGAATGTATAATTCTATGATCTTATGGTTTTAGTGCTACAGGCAACTCTCTAATTCAATTAGTTACCGATGAGTTGTCATTCCTCACTGGGAAAGGGAGCTTCCTTACTTGGAGTTTCATATGGCAATGAAATCACAGGATTTGACCCCTCCAAAAAAGATATATTTTACATAAATAAATGTATTTATATTAAATCTATTTATAGATGATGCATTACATAGAAAGATAGATAGATAGATGGATGGATGCATGGAGGGATGATGGACAGATGGATGGATGGATAGATGATAGATGAATAGCTTTTCTAGTTCTGGCCTTTGGTGAAACATAATATTTTCTACCCATCATCGTGATATTTAATCTATGGCTACAGCTTTATCCTTCTTTTTCTCCTCCTATTTCCCTCAATCTCTGATACTGTGCTCTGATTGGTGAGCTTTCACCTTATCTAGTTCTGGTCTCAAGGCCAGCCTTCCATGTCTATGCCATGTTACTTACAGCTCCAGCCATCTATCTCTTCACTGTACAACTCTAGCTCTATGAAATATGTTTCTATAGTATATGTAAGCTCCTTGGAAGCAGATGCTATCTTGCTTGTTTGTACTTATATTAATAGCACTTTACACAGTGTGGGATACATGGTAAGTATTTAATAAATACTATTTAATAATTTTATAAATTTCCCCTTTTCCCCTTTCTTTCCTTCCTCCTTCCTTCCCTCCTTCCCTTCTTTTTGTCTCTCCTTTCCTTCCTTTCTTCCTTCCTTTCTCTCTTCCTCCTCTCCCTTCAATATGTTTATTTACATCTGTTTCATCAGTCAAAGTATAGGTACAGGTGTAGATGTAAATCTACTAACCTACCTTTCTGTTTATACACTGATGTTAGGAAAGTAAGAAAACCAAGTGACACTGACCAAAACCTGTCAATCACAAGTATAAACACACAACTTTTATCTATTAATGCAAGATCAGGTCAAGATGACCACCCCCAGTACAATTTTTCCAAGTTTATGAAGAGGATCAACTTTTATCTTTTTCCTAGAGACCTATGGATATGAGTTATCAGTCAATATCCCAAGTGGTCAGAGGAAACACACATAGGGACATATGCTCATTCACAGCGTCAGTGACTTTTCCCCTCTCTTCTTGATGTCTAACATAAAACTTAAAATCACATAGCTACTTCGTTCAACAGGAGAGCTATTTAGGTCTCCCTTGCCTCCAACATAAATTTAACATGTGCAATATCACTTAGTGTTTCAGTTTTAGCTCACTGGGAATTATAGGGCAAAATATATTATGGGGGGAGGGGGAAGCTTCAAAAGGAACATTTCTTGTAGCACAAACTAGCATCTCTCTCTGACCACATTATGGCTTAAAGGATTGTATGTCAAACTCTCACCAAAGCAAAGAAAAAGGCTGTTTTTCTTACCAGAGGAGAATAAAGCTTCAACCTTTCTATTCCATCTTTCACAGCTCTTGTTTAAAAGAGACAGAGGCAAAAAAGGCTTTGTGTATGCAACTGATCTGGCTGATCTCTAAGCCCTGCACAAAAGCAGGATAATTGGGCTCTCAAAAAAGTGCTGTAAACATTCATCACGAGGGCACTTGTAGTTTGAAGCTGGTTGCTGCTTCCCCAGTGGAGATTTTCCAAACACGTCAATTACATTTCTTTTTTTCAGCCTCTTCTGGTTGGGTTTCTCTATTCAACTTTCTAGATTAATATATTTAAAGAAACAGTGAACTCTTGATTCTCTGGTCACCTAGAGTGTTGGGACACTTTTTTCATCCTATAATTGGAGTTTAAGGCTATGTTATGAAAATATGTATATACACACACATTCACACAACTTTTTTTTTAAGGAAGCCTAGTGAGACAAATACATGTTCTGAAAGGTTTCATGTGTTCATTCTTTAAAAAAAAATTACAATATGAAGACTTCTATTTAGATGCTAATGAGATGTCACCCTCTTTAAGTATTTTCTATTCACTATTAAAAAAAAGTTAAAGTGAACATTCCACAGATGTACTTTTACTCTGAAACCACATCAATAAAGTCTACAACAGGCCCTAGAGTCTGAAACCAACTGTGCACAGTGTTTCAGGATTTCTAAATCTAGTTAAATATTCCACTGTTCTTTTTCTAAACCATCAAAGGGCCTGAAGCACAATTGGGGCCTTTAATTTTTATGTGAGCAATGAAGGGGTCAAGCAGCCTGGGCTTTCTAGGCATTTAAAAAAATCCATTTTTATGGTCCCCCTTAACTGATTATAACAATGTGTAACATTGCCATTGCCAAGAGACTAGGTACAATGGAGAAAGTCACAGGCTTCAATAGAAAAACATGCTATCAATCTATAGCACTCTCCATGCTGATCTAAGCAATATACAGATTCTATACCTATGCAAACATGTCAAGGATGTATTCTTTGTCTCTTGCTTCCCAGGAATAAAGGGCTACTTAATAGTTGCCAGTGGGGCCTAGCATTTGGAAAATAGTTTCATCTGATAGAACTGTTCCATTAGAAGTCTCTCAGTTAAATCAGCCATGAAAACCAGCACTACTCCATAGGTTCTAGGTGTGCTCGCTCTCTCACCCAACATATATATAGATATGTATGAGTGTGTCTGCTGTGTGTGTGTGTGTCTGCATGCGCGTGCGCATACACACACATATATACACATATATACATATATACATACATCAACAAAAAATATACATACACACGTGTATCTGTGTGTGTGTGTATTTAAGAACCATAACACCCCACAGAGGCATAAATTACATATATTGTTGGCCCTGTTTTATAGATAAGGTGACTGAGGCAGAGGGAGTTTACATGATTTCAACATGGTCCCACAAGTAAAAAGTCCCAAAAACAAGATTTAAGCCATGCTTTCTCCTAACTCTAAATTTCCTCTTCAGAGCAGTCACCTTAGAATTTTATTAAAAGATATTTTAATAAATATTTTTATACCAGTCAGTTAACATAAATATTGTGACAAGCATTTGAAGGCAGGGACCACATAGTTTTTTAATTTGGATTCCCAATGCATGACACATAGAAGATAATAACTGCTTGTTCATTACTGTTATGTTAATTATTCAAAAAGATGAAAAATACAATAACAACTTTGTCTTTTAATGCCACTTTGAGGTATTTCCAACATCTCAGTTTCGTAGCTTTTAAGTTGGACCTTGTGGTGCAAAAGAAAGAGGTTCAGAATCAGGTCCAGGATATGGCTTAGAATTAAGTCAAATGCTTGGAGACTATATAAGAAAGCCCCCCTTTCCCCCTGATTATTTCTCTCTCTTTTCTCCTAAAACAATTAAAATTCTGAATGTGAAAAAGACAGCAAAAGAATAATATAAAATGACATTGACCATGTCTTAGCAAAGAGGAAATAACTTGTTGCCATTCTGGTAGTAATTATGAAATCCCTGAGCATGGTCAGTCCACTGGCTAGTAAGAACAAAGATGATAGTCAAGAAAAAAAATAGAAGAATAAAATGATAATATAATAGTTCTAATTAAAGCAGTCCCGACTTGACCTTTGCAAACCAACCACTGATGCTGAAAAGTGGGAAATGGATAAAGGAACAGGTATTAATAAAGACTATCATAATTTCCTAAGAAATGCATTAAAGTCACCACATCACACAATGTAAGAGAGTCCACCAACTAGGTCAGCTACCATATAATGGATTTCCTTACTAAAAAGAGATATGGTAGCCAAGTAACAGCAGGTTTAAAATGTAAACACAGTCATCAAATGTTAGAGGAAGATGGAGGAGTATTATGAGCAAGATTACCTCCTAAAATAGTGAGATGCAATGGTAAGGAAAACAAGTTACAGAAAGCATGTGAAGAGACCCAACTAAAAGCAAGCATTCTAATACCATTTAATAGTGAATCTGGAAGGACATGAAGTTAAAAAATACACAAAGTTATATACATTCCTAAAACAAGTTTCCATATCAGTGACTGTATAACTGCCACATTTAGAGTTTAACTTAAATTCTAATATCACATTTCATTATGAGGAAATAGAGGGAAAAAACCACTAAAGAACACAACAATGAGAAGAGACACTAGAAAAAGACTGAGTATAAATTACAGTGACCCAGTTTTGAAGATCCTGAAGGGCTGAATTTAAAGTATGCAAAAAATGACAATATACCAAGTGTTCAGAAACACACACACACACACACACACACACACACACACACACAGATGTTATTGATACAAAAAAATTCAAGAAGATATTAGGAACTACTAACTTATATGCTTATTTTCTTGTGTCTGTGTGCGTGTGTGTGTGGATGTGTTTGTGTGCATGCATGTGTGTGTGTGTGTATTGAGGGCATATGAAGGGAACAGACAGGATTTTGCAAATTATATTCAATAACACATCACAGGTTTACAGTCACACAATCAATTGGCAGACATCATGAACCGACAGATGCCAATAATACAAAATTACATTGTACTTATCTATTGACTATTAAACAGAAATAGTTGATTCAGTGGAGAAAAATGTCATCCTGAAGGGTCATGTAGAAATATGACTTATTGCATAAAAAGTAACAGAAGATTCACTGAAAGTTGCCCAAATAGACATGAATTTTTCATTGAAATTCTTTAATCATTATTATAAAAAAATATAGAAACACAGATATTGGCCCAGCAAAAATATTTTCCACAGTTTTTGAGGATGTCCAGTGTATTCAATCACTTAATCATTTATTTCTACTATAAATGCACCACTGTGCTAGGCACTTGGAACACAAAGAGATGAATCCTGATAGGGCTTCGAGTGTACTGGGGAAAATAAAATGTACATATATATGTTAAATGCAAAGCTGATGAAATAGATGTTGATGGGAATGGTATTAGGAGCTGAGCCAATTGGTAAAGGACTTAGGCATAAGGTTACACCTGAGCTAAAAGTTGAGGGAGAATTCTATAAGGCAAATGTTTGTTCAGATGAGGGGTAGGGTGGGAGGATGCAGTGTATTCTCTGAGTTGGGATAACTAGTGCAAATGCATGGGACAAGCTATGGTATACCATACACATAGAACAGCCAGAAGATCAGTTTGGAGAATAATGCATAACAAAGTTGGAAAAGTATTTTGGGACCAGAGTATTTTTTTCAGGTTTTTAAATACCAAAATGAGGGCCTTATATATGAAGGGGAAGAACTCCAGGAATACTTAACTCTCTGGGTTGTATCACTCTTTTATAGTGAGGGTATGAGCCACTTTTTTTCCCACTTCTCCAAACATCACAGAGTTCTAGACATGCAAAACAAAGGGGATTCCTCCCTCCCCCAAATAATAACCATGGAAGTACTCTTTCTTTATTCTTGTATGTCCTGATTCAAGGTAGCTCTATAATGAGATATAGACTATTTCTTTCCTGGACTCTAATGGCTACATCTGATGACTACGCAATCTCATGATTCAGCCACACTAACTTTCAAGTTTTGTGGTATTATGAAATCCTGAACTTGAATAGTGTTAATAGGAAGGGAATGAAGAGGGTGGATTTTTTTTAATTCAAAGATTTCTGTATTTAATATTTTTTAGTTTTCAACATTGATTTCCGTGAGATTTTGAGTTACAAATTTTTTCCCCATTTCTACCCTCCACCCCACTTCAAGATAGCACATATTCTGATTGCCCTTCTCCCCAGTCTGCCCTCCCTTCTGTTACCCCACTCCCCACCCTTGTCCCCTTCCCTACAGGGCAAGACAGATTTCTATACCCCATTACTTGTATATTGCCTGTAAAAGACAACTTTTTTTGAGCATTTTACTTAAGAACTTTGAGTTCCACATTTTCTCCCTTCTTCTCTCCCCACCCACCATCCTTGAGAAGGCAAGCAATTCAACATAGGCCACACATGCATCATTATGCAAAAAACTTCAACAACAGTCATGTTGTGAAAGACTAACTTTATTTCCCTCCATTCTATCCTGTCTCCCTTTATTAAATTTTATCCCCTTTGCCCTGGTCCTTTTCAAAAGTGTTTGCTTTTGATTACCTCCTCCCCCAATCTGCCCTCCCTTCTATCATCCCCTCTCTCTTATCCCCTTCCTCCCTGCTTTCATGTAGGATAAAATGCCCAATTGAGTGTGTATGTTATTCCCTCCATAAGTCTGATGAGAGCAAGATCCACTCATTCCCTTTCACTTGCCCCCTCTTCCCTTCCAATGGAACTGCTTTTTCTTGACACTTTTATATGAGATAATTTACCCCATTCTATCTCTCCCTTTCTCCTTCTCCCAATATATTTCTCTCTCACCCCTTAATAGTATTTATTTATTTATTTATTTTTAGATATCATCCCTTCTTATTCAACTCACTCTGGGGCCTGTGTGTGTGTGTGTGTGTGTGTGTGTATTTATAATGTAGTAGGAATGTAACCAAAACAGTTCAACTTTAGTAAGTCCCTTATGATTTCTCTTTCCTGTTTACCTTTTCATGCTTCTCTTGGTTCTTGTATTTAGAAGTCAAATTTTCTGTTCAGCTCTGGTCTTTTCTTTTTCAAGAATGCTTGAAAGTTCTATTTTAGTGAAAATCCATATTTTGTCCTGGAGTATTATACTCAGTTTTGCTGGGTAGGTTATTCTTGGTTTTAATCCTAACTCCTCTGACTTCTGAAATATAACAATCCAAGCCCTTCTATCCCTTAAGGTAGAAGCTGCTAGGTCTAGCGTTATCCTCATTGTGTTTCTACAATACTCAAATTGTTTCTGTCTGGCTGCTTTGCAATATTTTCTCCTTGATCTGGGAACTTGGGAATTTGGCTATAATATTCCTAGGAGTTTTCTTCTTGGGATCTTTTTCAAGAGGTAATCAGTGGATTCCTTCAGTTTCTATTTTACCCTCTGGTTTTAGAACATCAGGGCAGTTTTCCTTGATAATTTCTTGAAAGATGTTGTCCAGGCTCATTTTTTGATTATGGCTTTCAGGTAGTTCAATAATTTTTAAGTTATCTCTCCTAGATCTATTCTCCAGGTCAGTGGTTTTTCCAATGAGATATTTCACATTGTCTTTTCTTTTTTCATTCCTTTGGTTCTGTTTAATTGATTTCTCATAAAGTCACTAGCTTCCACTTGCTCCAATCTAATTTTTAAGGTAGTCTTTTCTTCAGTGGTCTTTTGAACCTCCTTTTCCATTTGGCTAATTCTGCCTTTTAAGGCATTCTTCTCCTCATTGGCTTTTTGGAGCTCTTTTGCTATTTGAGTTAGTCTATTTTTAAGGTGGCATTTTCTTCAGTATTTTTTGGGTCTCCTTTAGCAAGTCATTGTCTTGTTTTCATGATTTTCTTGAATCACTCTCATTTCTCTTCCCAATTTTTCCTTTACTTCTCTTACTTGTCTTTCCAAATCCTTTTAGAGACCTTCCATGGCCTGAGACCAATTCATACTTTTTTTGGAGGCTTTTGATGTGGGCTCTTTGACTTTGTTCACTTCTTCTCGCTGTATATTTTGATATTGTCACCAAAAAAGATTCAATAATTTGAGTCTTTTGTGGCCTGGCCATATTCCCAGCCAACAATTTGACCCTTGAGGTTTTTGTCAGGGTATGACTGCCTTCAGAATGATGAGTGCTTTGTCCCAAGCTTCAGGGGTGTTGCATTGTTTTTTTCAGAGCTACTTCTACAAAGCAAACTCTGACACAGCAGTGCTCCTCCTCCCCCAAGAATTGCCAACCAAGACTGTGACCCAGATCCAAGCAGGTAAAAGCAAGAGAAGCCTGCCTCTGCACCAGCAAAGTGCTCCCTGCATTTCCTCTCTGATCTGCCACTTGACTCCTCCCACTGGGTGGGCCTGGGGCCAGAAGCAACCACAACTGGAGCTCTGGAAGCAGCTGCAGGAGCTTCCTGCTGCTGCAGCTACCTTACTGCACCATCTCCACTGCCCCCAGGGCTGGAGCTGATCACACAGCCCTCTTACCCTGATCCAACTGTTTTCCCACTGACCTGCTAAGTTTTATTTGGTGTTTGTGGTTTGAGAAGTCTGGTAGCTGCCACAGCTCAGTGATTCAAGGCCCTATGGCTTGCTCTGCCAGATCTCCTCAGCACCTGGTCTGTCCCGGTGTGGCCTACCCTAGGCTGTGCTCCACTCCTAGCATGGTGCGATAGACCCTTCCCAGTGACCATCCAGGCTGTCCTGGGATGGAGACCTGCTTCCTTCTGTTATTTTGTGGGTTCTGTAGCTCTAGAATTTGTTCAGAGCCATTTTTTACAGGTATTTGGAGGGATCTGGGGGAAAGCCTAAGTGAGTCCCTTCTTTTTCCTGCTGCCATCTTGGCTGTCCCCCAAAGCAGATGGATTTTTCAAGTCACTAGGACTTGGAAATTAATAGGATGCAGGGGCAAAGAAATATTACTTTAAAATTCCAAAGTTCAAGGGATAGGGAGAATACCATAATAAGCTAAATAAGGAAGGCAAAAAGCAGAGTTAGTTTTCAAGTGAAAATGACTTTTAAACATTGAGATTCAGGTCTTGGCAGGACGTCCAGCCAAGGGATGAAGATGTGCAAAAGGTAAGAGGAAATACTAGCCTGAAGGTCGGGGCCAGATATATTGATTTAAAAACTAACTAAACATAGGTAATAGTTGAAACTGTGAGAGGTGAACTTTCTAGGGAAAAGAATATAGACGGAAAAGAACTATATGCCTTTGCAAATTCCTACCTTAAAGTGGTTGGTGTGGGAACAAGAGCTAGCAAAGGCAATAAATAAAAAGTCAGAAGAGAAATAGGAAGTAAATGAGAAGAGTAGAGTATCACAGATGCCAAATGAGGAAAGGAGAGATCTGTGTTCCGGTCCATTTACTCTTTCTTGAAGAAAAAAATGAGGAAGCCAAGGGGAATGGAAGGGGAAACACTGTAGATTTTCCCTTTACACATCAGTTTTTTCTCAAGAATTAATTGAATAAACAGATGGTGCTAATTAACTGCAAAACAATATTATCTCTAATCTGTACTGGCACCAAAGTTGAGAAAATATGTATGTTTGTATTTATATTATATATGTGGTATATACCAGAGTCATTGTGGCATACTGGACAGAAGGCTACCCTTGGAGCAAGGAAAATCTAATTTTAAGTCTTGCCTCTGATGTGCCTTGGCTGTGTGATTCTAGAGATGGCCCTTGGCCTCTTAATGCTCTGGACAGCTCTTGAAGATGTAGAGAAGGCAGTTATTATATTATACTTATATTGAGTGTTTCCCATACCAATGAAAACAAAAATCTAGACTTTGTCAAGGGGTCTGGGTATGAGTGGGAGAGAGAGAGAGAGAGAGAGAGAGAGAGAGAGAGAGAGAGAGAGAGAGAGACAGAGAGACAGAGAGAGAGAAGGAGCGGGGAGGGAAAGGGAGACAGAGACAGACAGAGAGACACAGAGGGAAAGAGAGACAGACAGAGACAGAGAAGGTGAGGTTGGGATGAGAGAGAAGGAGAGGAAGAGAAATATGGAGAAAGTCTGAGACAGAGAGGAAGAAAGACAGAGACAGATATTGCTGTGTGTGTATGTGTTTATAAGAATGGCATATATGTCATGGCATGCAGAGAGCTGGATTTAGATTCAGGAAGACTTAGGCTAAAGTCCCCCACACAATCTAAGATACTTCACTCTAGGCTGCAGTTTCATTCTACATTTGTAAAATTATGAGGTTGGATTTGATGACCCTTACGGTTCCCTCCAGAACAAAACTATGATTCTGTGATACCAAATCAAAAGTCCAAGTTCTGTACATGTATATGTGTGTATGTCCTGGAGAAAAAACAGGACCCACAATTATTTTGTGACATCTTGATGTATCAATGTAGAAAGCCCTCCAACCAATTTATGGTCTAATATTAGAAAGTTCCAAACCTCTATGCTTGGACACGGTAATACAAATCATCTTATCCATGTCTTCATGACAAGTTGACATTCTTGGATAAGAAACTGCAGTCCTGTCTATAAAGACTTTCTACAATTGTAAAATACCTTGGTTTCCAGCTTGTTAACAGGCAATTTTTTCTTAGTTTAATAATCCATTCCCCAATTTACATTCCAAATACTCCCCTTTTCTTCTCTGGCTCTTTCTTCCTCTTTTTCTGCCCTCTAGTTCCTGGGAATGTTTTATGTATCCTTGTTGCCACAGAATGCTGTTGATTGGCTGTGTACTCTAAGTGGGTCTGAAAGGTTATAAAAACCTAATATGTACCCTAGGAATGAGGTTGCTTTTAGAGCGGGCAGATTCCTTAGCCTGTTAATAAATCTCTCCACTTTCAGTATGGCCTTCTATCTTTGAACAAAGTCATCAGCCCTTTTTCAGAGGTATACCTCTCCCAAGACCTCAAGAGAATTCTCCAGCAATATCAACAAAATGAATTTCATGAGGTGGAAATACAGAAGTGAAACTTCTCCTTTTTTTCTGCCCCAAGATGACACAGAATGTTTACTTGTGGTGGTTATACATGATGACATGCACACAAACACACACACCATTTGCTCTAGTATTTTAAGAATTCATGGTTTCACTTGTGAAGAAACACCTTCCTCTGATTCAAATAATAAATCCTCTAAAATGTAATAGTTGGACTTGAAGAGTTGCTGAGTGGGGAAAAAAAAGTCAGCCTCCAATCCCTCCCCTTCCCATCCCCTTTTCCTGCAACCAACCTGGAGATGAGCCTCTGTGACCTTTGCTAGGCTGGCACTGGCTCACAATCTGTCACCAGGAATGTACTGGAAGCTATTCAAGCTTGGTAGGTGCTACAAGAGTTTGTGTTTCCTGGAATAGGCTATAATAATCTGGGGTCACCTTTCCATCAAAATGTGGTATCAAAGCAGGACACACACATGCAAGCACGCATGTATGTGTACACACACTAAGACACAGATATAAACACACCGAAACATTTAAAAGTCTTATTTTCTTTAATGATACCCTTTAGAAGTTTCTCTGTAAAGTTATTTGGGCTTCTTCCTTTTTTCCTCCCTACTTCCATTTTTCCTTCCTTCCTTCTCTCCCTCCCTCCTTCCTTCCTTTTGAAATTTTATTTTATTCTGAAGTCAAAAAAATAAATCAAGCATATCCATTACATAGAAGAGCAAAAAGATTATTGTATATGAAACTACAAATCTATTATTTGCTACTTGCTATTCCTTTTAAATATATAATAAAGTCATCATATAATTTTTTTTTCCATTTTTATCTTCCCTCCCCCTCCCTATAGATGACAACCATTAGGCATATATATGTATCTATTCTTCCTTCCTTCTTTCCTTCCTTCTTTTCTTCCTTCCTTCCTTCTTTCCTTCCTTCTTTCCTTCTTTTTCCATTCCTCCATATCTCTCTCTTCTTCCCATATTACATTTATGAGGTTTTTTAGGACCATATTCAAGGCTACCTCCCTTATTACACAGGATATTTTTGAACAGAGGTAATGTGCTATTTTCCATCTGTGCAACCCCAGAGCCTAGCAAGTGTCTTTTATAGTGTCTGTCAAATTGAAATTGAATTGGGCTTCCTTAAATCTTACTACCCTTCATTCAAGATCCAGGTCAAGTCACATCTCCTTTGCTTAATCTTCCCCTGACATCACAATCCTCAGTGATTTCTCTTTCTTTCAAATTCCTAGAGCATTTAATGGAGTGGTAAGTTATCATTCATTTGACTCACAGCATTAGAATTTCTTTTGATCCAGAAATGTGATTTCATAATTGCAGGGAACTCCTTGTTTGAAAATCCCCTCCACTGAGGCATACTGGCGAGTCATTTATAATCTATGGATTTA
Organism: Trichosurus vulpecula; assembly: GCF_011100635.1. Lineage (NCBI taxonomy): Eukaryota > Metazoa > Chordata > Mammalia > Diprotodontia > Phalangeridae > Trichosurus > Trichosurus vulpecula. The sequence goes on along the minus strand of NC_050577.1, from coordinate 228,970,427 downwards.
AAGACGTGCTTGGTCTCAATGAGATGTTGAGTGATTTTTTTCCATTGTCAGATGACTGGAATATGTCGGAAGTAGAACCCAAACCCAGGTATTTGTGAATCTAAGACCAGCTTTGTCTCCACTACCCTATGTTGTCTCTGTATAATAATAACACCACACATTCCTATTTAATTTGAAGACTTATGTAGTATATTTTTTCATACCAATCTCATGAAATAGTTGGTGCAAACATCATTGTTCATGCATTCTAGATGAGAGGACCAAAGATCAGAGTGAATTTATCCAAACTCATAGAACTGGTAAGTGGATGAATTGGTATTTGGTTCCACATCTCTTTATTCTAAGTCCAGAACTCTCTAAGTTCCTGAAGCAATATGCTCACCCAGATTTTCCCACACCAATGAAATAACATATTTCTATCTCTTTCTTCATCTATATAGTATTTCTCCATGAGTAAACAATATATTAATGCCAAACACTGAACTAAGCACTGGGGATGTTAGCAGAAAGAATAGGGACAATCCTTGCTCTCAAATAGTTAACACTCTAATTGGGACAGAGGGCAAATAAAACAAAGTGTAGTAGCAGCAGAGATAGCAAGGTCTGAAATTCCTAGCATCCAGTGGTGGGGCAGATGAACCTGCCCAGAGTTCATTAAATTATGTAAGTAGGTCAGATAAAACTGGTAGGGCACTGAAGCACATAGACCAAACAACAGTGCCTGGAGAAGTCCAGAAGAGAGTTTCAGGGCACATGATTTAAGACCTAGGGGGTTCTTCATCTCATTATAAAGACGAAGTTGTTGATTTCCATCTTATACATGATCAGTTTAGCAGCCTAGGTTAAGCTTAGGTAAAGGTGCCCCTAATGTTGGTGATTATTCCTGCCTCAAAAATCTCAGACGTATTCTGGAATGGCCCCAGGAAAAGGGAAAGAAGAAAGGGAGGATTACTAAGAAGAGTGCAGTACCCTGGTATGGCACCTCCCAGCTGTACCTAGAAATGACACCCATCTTTTTAAGAGCATGTCCTTACTCCCTTTGCAAGAAATAAGTTAATGCTTCCTCAGAAATATTGTTCTAGCTGTGATAAAATGTAGCATCTCAGCAGATATCTGTCAAGTACATGCTAATCAGTAAGGCTTAAAACATGATATATTATCATGGACCATTACTTCAGTGATTAGAACTGACCCATGACTCATTCTCACTTCACTTCTACATGCCCAATAAGAACATCGGGGGCTCCTCAGAGATGCCTAGCCTCTCAACACACACATGTATACTGTTGTACGTACACACGCACAGAGGATACATTTCCCACAGTAGGAATAATCCAATTTACACAAGAGACAACAATAAGCCAAGATGCTGATATAACTGTTTGCTAGGGTTGTGATTCTGAGAAGTAATCAGTTTATGGCATAAGATTATTGAATGTGATGATGTCTCTATGTGTCCTGTCTTGGCAGCAATATGTGGCCAAGACTGGCACCACCAATCTTACCAAGATGCTGATGTAGTCTTCTATCTGCTTAGCCTAAATCTCTACCTTGAAGTTCCATTTGAAGGCAGCTACCTCCAGGTTGCTGAGCAGTAATAGGTTTTCTTATGCTTAATTCTGAGTTTCCAAAGGTTACAACTCTTAATTGTAGTAGTTGTGGCCACATCAACCTCATGTTATTCTAGATTTTAAGCTATAAAGGAAAGAAATCACCTAGACCAACCCTCATTTTTAAGAAAGAGGACATGAAAGCCATTAGAGGTTAAGTGACTTCACCAAGGTCTCACAGTAAAGGATATAGTTAGGAACAAATCGAACCTTGAGTTAATCAGCTCAGACTAGCAATTGTTTTTAACTGAACATGCTTCTAACTCAAGGCCCTTTATATATGTAGTATTTATTTTTTCCCCAGCTACATTTAAAAAAAATTTTTAACATTCATTTTTAAAAGTTTGAGTTCCAAATTCTTTCCTTTTCTTCATTCCCCCTCCATCCTTACTGAAAAGACAAGCAATTCCATATAGGGTTATATTTGTGTAGTCATGTAAAATATATCTATAATAATCATGTTGTGAAAGAAAACACTGACAAAAAACTCAAGAAAAAAGTAAAAAAATAAAAGCATTCTTCAATCTGTATTCAGATACCATCAGTTTTTTCTCTGGGGATGGATAGCATTTTTCATCCCAAGTCCTTCAGAGTTGTCATGGACCACTGTATTGCTGAGAATACCTAAGTCATTAACAGCTTATCATCTTACAATATTGCTGTTAATTTGTACCCAGTATATTTCACTTTGCATCAACCCATGCTAGTCTTTCCAGGTTCTTCTGAGGGCATCATGCTCATCATTTCTTATGGTACAATATTATTCCATCAAATTCACATACCACAACTTGTTCAGTCATTCACCGATTGATGGGTATCCCCTCAATTTCTAATTTTTTACCCAGAGAAAACAGCTGCCAGAAATATTTTTGTATATATTGGTCCTCTTTTAAATCTCTTTTGGGATATAAATCTAGTAGTGGTATTGCTAGATCAAAGAGTATGCATACTTTTATAGCTCTTGGGCATAGTTCCAAATTCCTCTATAGAATGGTTTAATCCTTTCACAACTCTAACAACAGTACATTAATGTCTCATTTTTTCCCACTTCTCCTCCAGCATTTGCCATTTTCCTTTTCTGTCCTATTAGCCAATCTAATAGGCATGAAGTAGTTCCTCAGAATTTTTTTAATTTACATTTCTCCAATCAATAGTGTGTTAGAATTTTTTTTTTCATATGGCTATAGATAGCTTTAATTTCTGCATCCAAGAACTGATTATATGTTTTGATAATTCATAAATTGGGGAATGGATCTTATTTTTATAATTTTGACATAGTTCTCTATATGTTGGAGAAATGAGGCCTTTATAAGAGAAACTTGTTTCATTTTTTCACATTCACTACAATTTTTTCACAATTACTACAAATGCTAACTGTATTTCCTTCCATACTATTTCCCCTATTCCCATTTATTCTATTCACTATCTCCTTTTGCCCTGTCCCTCCTCAAAAGTGTTTTGCTTCTGACTACCCCTTCCCCCAATCTGCCCTCCCTTCAATCACCACCCCCACCTTCTCTTATCCCCTGTCTCTTCTACATTCCTATAGGGTAAGATAGATTTCTATAATCCATTGCCTGTGTATCTTATTCCATCTTTGAGCCAATTCTGATGACAGTAAGGTTCACTCACTCCTTCTCACTTCCCCCTTCTTCCTCTCCATTGTAAAAGCTTTTCCTTACTTCTTTTATGTGAGATAATTTACCCCATTCTACCTAGCACATTCCTCTCTCATACCTTATTTTATTACTTTTTTTTAGATATCCCTTCATATTCAACTGACACCTGTGCCCTCTGTCAATATATTCTCCTTCTAACTAACCTAATAATGAGAAAGGTCTTATGAGTTACACATATCATCTTCCCATATAGGAATGTATGCAATTTAACCTTAAGTCCCAACTTCCCTTTCCTGTTTAACTTTTTATGCTTCTCTTGAGTCTTGTATTTGAAGGTCAGATTTTCTATTCGGCTCTGGTCTTTTTGTCAAGAATGCTCTATCTCATTGAATGTCCATTTTCACCCTGAAGGGTCATTGTCAGTTTTGCTGGGGAGGTGATTCTTGGTTTGAATCCTAGCTCTTTTGCCCTCCAGAATTTCATATTCTAAGCCCTCAGACCCTTTAATGTACAAGCTGCTAAGTCTTTGGTATCCTGACTGTGACTCCACAATGCTTGAATTGTTTCTTTCTGGCTGCTTGCAATATTTTCTCCTTGACATGGGAATTCTAGAATTTGGCTATAATATTCCCGACAGTTTTCATTTTGCGATCTCATTCAGGAGCTGATCAGTGAATTCTTACTATTTTTTTTCCTCTGGTTCTAGACTATTAGGGCAGTTTTCCTTTATAATTTCCTGAAAGATGATGTCTAGGCTCTTTTTTTTTGATCATGGCTTTCAGGTAGTCCAATAATTTTTAAATTATCTCTCCTGGATCTATTTTCCAGATAAGTTGTTTTTCCAATGAGTTATTTCATGTTGGCTTTTATTTTTTCCCATTCTTTTAGCTTTGTTTTATTGCTTCTTGATTTCTCGTAAAGTCATTAGCTTCCATTTGCTCCATTCTAATTTTTAAGGAATTATTTTCTTTAGTGAGCTTTTGGACCTCCTTTTCCCTTTGGCCAATTTTGACTTTTAAGGTATTCTTCTCCTTGTTGGCTTTTAGGGTTTCTTTTGTCATTTGGCCTAGTTTGTTTTTTTAAGGTGTTATTTTCTTCACTAATTTTTTTATGTCTCCTTCACTAAGCTGTTGACTCTTTCCACATGATTTTCTTGCATCGTTCTTATTTCTCTTCCCAATTTTTCCTCTACTTTTGTGACTTGATTTTCAAAATCCTTTTTTACCTCTTCCATGACCTGAGACCAATTCATATATTTTTTTCTTTTTTTAAACAAATTTTTTTAAATTTTTTTTTATTTTTTGCAGCAACATGTAGTTATAAAGCCTATATGTCTAAAATGATTTAGAATGTTCTTTGAATGCTGATCAAAGAGCTCTATAGAGGCCATGACTTAAAAATCATCTTACAAAACTGAAACATGCTTCCACACAACCCAGCTTGGTATATGTTTGGCATCAGGACATGCACAGTGCAGGGGTAATATTTACTCTTGACATTCTTTTGAGTGCTATTATTAGATATGATTTTGAGTATTTTTTATCTTAGGAAGAAAGGATAAAAGTATCTCACTTTATTCTTTGGTCATCTATTCAATTGTAATCTTGAAATGGCTCAGTTTTTTTTAATAATTCACAACCTACAGAGACTTTTTCCTCCTATCTCAGAATTTTCCAATAAAAACGAGTAATAACTAATAAAATCAGTGCCAATTTTAATCAAGGAATTGGTGGTCAAGGTGAATCAGATACAATCTCCACCAACCATACATTCTACAATTCAGAATACCTGCTTCCACAGAGATCACATTTAATAGCTGACATGCAATAGACAATGTGGTGTTAGGTTATGTAATCAAATAGTCTCTTCTGTATTTTCCTCATTCCAATTTCTTTCATGAAGTTCTCTTTTGGCTTCAGTACTTTACATTTATGAAGATGGGGACACACTTCAGTCTCATACAGCAGTAGATAATTACCACACTCCTCTTCCTACGTATGTATACACACACTCTATACTTGCTTCTTTGCTAACTCCAGGAGTAAGTGTATAGAAAAGCATAAATAAGGTTATTGCTGAGCCAGGCCTCCTGAATGTCCAAACCATGTCTTGTCACACTCAGTGGTTAGATAATTCAAGATCAATTTCTATTACTTTCACAGCTTCCACAAAAAGTAAGTATGTCATTTCCTTCATTAATAATAAACTTAAGAATGACCATATTTATGATCTTTTGCTGATAACTTGTTGGGAGATTTGGGGTATTTTTAAAATTAAAGTTGAAAAATGTTTTTAAAACAATGAAGTTAGTGGGGTTTTGGAAATATTATACAGAACTAGATTTCTTCAAAATTCAGATTGCCACAAAGTCTAAAATGCATCACAAAAACAAATATATGTATTTTTAGGAAAAGATTTTATGACAATTATATGCATGTGCTCTACTTGACTACCATAACTTATTTCTCTTCAATATTAAAAATCTTCAGCCAGTACAGTAAGACATTAAACCTGTGGATAGGCTAAATTAGTTCCTTTACACTGATGCTCCAGGAAACTGTTGTCTTTGCTCCAAAACTTGTTGATTGAGTGGTTGTTGCTGTCTGTGCAGAAACTGTACAACTTCCGGACTTCTTTAGAGCGCCAGTCATTTTTGATTTAACACTTGCTCTCAGAGAATAGATCTTGCAGGACAATCTCCAATAAAAGCAGTTCTTTGTTCTCCAATGGATGCTGAGCCATCCTTAAGTTTGACACTGCCCACATTACCACTGCCACTGTCTCTGCCTCCCCTGGTGGCAGCCCCCTGGCCGAGCTCAAGGCCTGATTGCACTTTTTCTTCTCGTACTTATTCTTGTACATCTTGTTGTGGTGCTTATTGCACATGCAGGGCTTAGGCTGCTTTGCCACCTGGCTCACAGTCCCAATTTATATTTTTCTTGGAGATTTTAGATGTAGCAGCTTTGACTTTGTTATTTTCTTCTAAGTGTGTGTTTTGATCTTCCTTGTCACCATAATAACTTTCTATAGTCAAAGTTTTTTTTTTCCCATTGTTTGCTCGTTTTCCCAGCCTATTACTTGACTTTTAACTGCTTGTTAAAGTAGGGCTCTGCTTCCAGGATGGAGGGTGCACTGTCTCAAGCTTTGGTAGATTTGCGCAGCTGTTTTCAGAGATACTTCTAAGGACCTCTAAGTTTTCAGTTCTTCCAAGGTGGTAAGATCTAAGGAGAGGTGTTTTCTACTCTCCTGGCCTGTGCTCTGGTCTGTGAATGACCACAAACACTCTTCTTTCCTAGAATTTTAAGGAAGCTCCCCTTTTCCACTGTGGCCGCAAGCTCTGGTACTCTAGTGCTCCTCCTTGCCCTGGGATTGTCACCCAGGACTGGGACCCAGATCTGAATGTGGGCAAAGCAACAGAGTCCTGCATCAGTGCTAGCAAAGAGACCCCTATAATCTCCTTCTGACCAGTTGATTCAACTTCATTACCATATATGGCCTGGGAGACCCAGAAGCAGCAGCTGTTGCTGCTAATTCAGTCACTCCTAAAGCCTGCTTGTGGTCTTATGGGGCTGTGCTGTGCTGGTGGGGCCTGCACCGGACTGCACTCCACTCATACCTTGGTGCATCAGACCTTTCCTGCTAACCTTCTAAGTTGTCCCTGGTGTCTGTGGGCCGAGAGGTTTGGAAGCCACTACAGTTGCCAGAAATTCAGTCACCATGAGGTCTGCTCCAGGCTTGCTGGGGTCAGGACTGTGCTAATGCAGCCTTCACTAGATTGCATTTCTCTCTCAGTCAGGTGCAACAGACCTTTCCTGCTCAGTTTGTAGGTTGTCTTGGGCTGGAAATTTGTTTTACTCCAACTTTTTATAGGTTCCGCTGCTCTAGAATTTGTTTAGAGTCATTTTTGTAAGAAGTATTTGGAGGGTTTTGGAAGAGAGCTCAGGCTAGTCCCTGCCTTTACTCTGCCATCTTGGCTCTGCCCCCTCTCAAGGCCCTTTAAAGATTCAACCTTGACACAAGAATGTGTCATAGGTGTGTGATGGACCCTTACGTTCCCAGACCTTACCACAATACAGTTCTGGATCTGCCATTTTACTTTGTAGCTAAGTCACTTAACCATCCTGAGCCTCAGTTTCCTCAACCACAAAGTGAAGAGATTGGACCAGATGGTCACAGTGATCCTTCCAAGTTAGAAATTCTCTAATTCTAAAAAGTAGGATTGTAATAAACCTTTAGTGACAGTGATGATAAATAATGTTTCGTCAAAAAAGTTTCATCACAGTACATAAAACGACTAGCATTTACATAGTGTTTTAAGATTTAAAAATATTTTACAGATATTATCTTATTTTATCTTCACAATTTTTGCAAGGAGGCATTGTTTGTCCCACTTTTACATATATAGAAATTGAGGGAGAAGAAGTTAAATAGGTTAAGTTTCCTAGGATTACATAGTCAGTATTTTAGGTCAGATTCAAACTCATGGCTTCCTTACTCTAAATTCAACACTGTTGACTATACCACCAAGTTGCCTATATGTATATTTATTTTATGCTTGTTGAGATTGATTTCCAGCTTCTGCAGTTATTTTTTTCTCTATGAAACCTTATTTTTTTCCATAAATTTTCACAGCTATGTCTATAAAAAAGATTCCATTCATTTTACTTATAGTAACTTTTTTTCTCATTTTCATTCAACTCTAACTTATTCTTCTCCAAATACAAGGGACTAAAAGGGAACTACAGTAGTCTCTTGTCAAGTCTCCATGTTGATTAATGGTTCTATGGTCAAATGAAATATTGGATGCTGTTGAAATGTTCACTGTGAGCACTGTCTTGTACTTCATGCTATCCAATCCTTCTATTTTAGGTACAGATGTGTGCTAACAATAATTTGAACTTTTGTTAAATAAGAGAGTAACAAGTGATCAGTGACAAGATTGGTGATCGAGGTCACAAAGTAGAAGACAGAAACCTAGCTGCTTAAGCCACAGTACTGGTCCACATACAGACTGGTAGATATATGTAGCTAATTTTGAATCATTTTAGGTAAGGCTCTGCAAATTATTTTATCTATTTCCTCTAATTTATATGATAATGATGATTATAATTTAATTCCTGAAAGGAACATATCCCAATGAAGTGAAAGAAAAAAACGGTCTTCTCTCTCTCTCTCTCTCTCTCTCTCTCTCTCTCTCTATATATATATATATATATATATATATATATGTATACATACACATACTACACATATATGTATATGTGCATATATATGTGTTTATGTGTGTGTATATATGTATATATATAATATTCATAGCAACACTTAGTTGTGGCAAAGAAATAAATTCTATATAGATGCCTATTATGACAGCTGGGTGGCACAGTGGAGAGTGCTGCTTTCTGTGAGTTCAAAGCTGGCCTCAGACACTTATTGACTATTTGATCCTAGTGAAGTCACTTAACCCTGTTTAAACGTCCCAATTCCTCATGTGTAAAATGAGTTGCAGAAAGAAGTGGCAAACTGCTCCAATATCCCTGCCAAGAAAACCCCAAATGGGATCCTGAAGAGTCAGACATAACCAAAATGACTCAATAACAAACTGCTTCCCATTAACTAGGAAATTACTGAATAAGTGTTCAATGATTATAATGACCTATTACTGTGCCTTAAGAAGCAATGAATGTCAAGAATACAGATATTTATAGGAAATGACACATTGAGAAGTAAGCAGAAGAGGAAGAAAAATATGCATGGTGGATACAAATTGAAAGAACAATAAAAATACATAGAAAAATGCCCCTCTTTCCATTATTTGCATAGGTGGGGTGTGGGGCTATAGGAGGGGAACATGGTATAAATTATCAGAATCAATATGTTGGTTAGTTTTGCTGAACTGCTTTTTCCTCTATTTTTCATTCTTTGTTACAATTGTTGACTTTTTTTCTTAGGGAAGGAAAGAAAGAGATTCAGGACAGAAGAAACCATAGAAACTGAAGATATTAATCAAATTAAAAAGGGAAATAAAACACCAGCTTTGGAGTCAGAGGACACGAGTTTCAGTCTTTCATTTGGCAGCTTGTTATTTGTGTGATATTAGGAAAACCACTAAACTTCCCTAGGGGTACCTCAGTCTCTTCAAGGGTAAAATGTGGGATTTGGGCTAGGCTACACAGCTAAATCATCTCCATAGAAACTTCCTAACACCTTCCCTTTAGATTGACTGATTCCTCCCAGAAGCTCTAATTTAAGGAAGATGCCAAATCCAAAAACACATCTTCATCTTTCTCTGGTTCACACTACTGACTCTTCAAAACAAGACATTCTTTATCTTGATGAAGTAGTTAGTCTATTTCCCATCTTTCTGCCCACCTCCCCCCCACCTAACTCTTTCAGCTTTCTTTTATGGATTGTCTTTCCCCCTTAAAATGTAAGCTCCTTGAAAGAAGATACTGTCTTTCTGCTTGAATTTGTATTCCAAGTGCTTAGCACAGTACCTGGGATATTGTACACAATTGATGTGTGCTTCTAAAGCGAACGAATGAAAAAAGAATGAATGAATCACACCTACAATTCTTTCTAGCTCAAAAGTTTTTATTCTATTATGTTATGACTTAGAGTACTTCTGTTCCTCCATTTTTCTCAAGTAGATTTTTTTCTTTCCTTTCCTTTCCTTTCCTTTCCTTTCCTTTCCTTTCCTTTCCTTTCCTTTCCTTTCCTTTCCTTTCCTTTCCTTTCCTTTCCTTTCCTTTCCTTTCCTTTCCTTTCCTTTCCTTTCCTTTCCTTTCCTTTCCTTTCCTTTCCTTTCCTTTCCTTTCCTTTCCTTTCCTTTCCTTTCCTTTCCTTTCCTTTCCTTTCCTTTCCTTTCCTTTCCTTTCCTTTCCTTCCTATCTATCCTGTTTCACTAAGCATGCTTCTGCTTTAGTGGACAAAGCAGTGGATTTGGAGCCAGAGAATATAGATTCAAATCCTAGCTTTTTACTCACTATTTGTATAATTCTGGAAAAGCCACTTGTCCCTTCTTGGCCTCTGGTTCACCTAATTTACTGCATACTTTTAAAGAGAATGAGTCCCCAGATTCCCTTTTAGGGGGTAGAGAAGATGGATCTTCTTTGTTAGCTATTATTATTCCTTTAAAATATGGATTTTAATACAATCTCTTTTTTCCTTTTTCCTTTTGAAGTGATTCATTTTGGGGAATGTTCAAAACAAATTGTAATGTTCTTTATTAGCAAGATGAAGATCCTTAACAATTTAGGTGAAAACATCATCTGCTTCCTGTTTATTCTTTTTATGGGAAATTTCTTCCAAGGCTAATACCTTTTATGACCTCTAAAATCTTTTTTAAAGCTTTCTTTCATAATTTAGGGAATGAATGGGGTAGGGTGCTAGTTCTAGTTATGGGACTTTAGAATTGAAAATGTTTTCTAGTGTTTTAACATGTAAAAAACATACAACTATTACTGCTAATATACAATAATATAACATTATTAACATATAATTACAATGAATCAGTTCAGTGGAGTAGATAGTAACCAAGAAGACCATGGTTGGTGTCATTCTTCTCCTCTTATTACCTCTAAATGCTGAGACACAGATACATACAAAAATGCAGTGTTACTTCGAATGAACTTTTATATGAATTCTTCTGAGGGATCAATTTGAAAGATTTTTCAGAAATTTCTGGGAATAATGATTTTCATGAAAAGTATGCTTAAGTGATAAGAATAACTCTATACAACTATGATACAATGGAAAGAGAATTAGCTCTGGAATCAAAGGCCCTGGGTTCAATACATGGCAGGAAATGGCAAACTACTTCAGCACCTTTGCCAAGACAACCCCATGGATGGCATTGTTGTGCTACAATCCATGAGGTCACAAAGAGTCAGACATAGACTGAATGATTGAACAACAAAATGTTTAGTGACTTCACATTTCAAGGGGAAAAAAGAGTTAGGATGTACTAGACAAGATAAAAAACGTTTGTTACAAGAAGCATAATTTCATAGGTGCAGGGTACTTCCCTTTACCAAAACTGATTAGCCAATATTCTCTATCTCACAGAATCATAGGATAATAGATTGAGAATTGCAAATCAAATCAGGGGTCACCTAGCTCAACTTATTCATTTTGATAGATGAGGGAGACACTAAGACCCAAGGAGGGACTTTGGGAAATTAACTTGCTTGGGCCATTCCCTTCTACATACAAAAAAAGTACATAAGCATATTCCATTTTTCTGCCTTTCAGTTTCTTTTGGTATGAGTTTACACCCTATTCAGTCTATCTGACCTGAGTCTAAAGGGAATCCTCTTATCCATGAACCAATTTTAAATCACAAGGAATTTTTGCTTAAATTCCTTTAACTTGAATAAAAAGGATGAGACAAAGTTCTAGAATGCCAAAAGGATCAACTTTGGCTCTGTGTTAGCATCAAAGGATTCTGCCATGCTAGTTGGACATCCTTCAATAATAACTCTGTCACTTTTTCACAATTCCCTGAATTTTTCAACCAATCCACTTCTGCTCATGCTAAGCCCCTGGAAGCAGTGGCTATACATAAAGACAATGCATTTTTTGTCCTTTGTTTTGTTTTGGTTTTATTTTAAAAATGGAACACTTTTTTAAAAGTTTTTTTGCATGTGGAGCTAACCTAAATCCCTTATGCTTCTAAGAAAACTTCCTTACTTACATTCAAGAGAAGTTACCAGGAAGATATGCCTATTAAAAAGTTTTTAGTTTATCTGGAGAAAATAATAAATAAACTGCAAACACTCTAAAATGGGGTCCATTTGACCAGGATTGCATTAAAATTTCTGTTAATGATTTTATTGGGGTTTTGCTATAACCATGAATTCCACTAAAATTGCACAAGGAAACTGGACAACAGACCATAAAATATTTTCAATTTGCTTTTTTCAAATTTTTGTCAATAATTTAAAATTTTCTGTTTTGGAGGGGAAAAGATTAAAAATTTAAGACAACAATTATGCATATACTGATGCAATAAAAACAGATTCAGCAAAGGCAGGGTACTTTAAAATGGAACCTTATTTTCAATCTTGTTTGTCATAATGGAATTTTCAGTGTTTAATGTAGCTTAGGAGTATAAGAAGAAGAATGAAAAAGAACTTTTTCAAGACCAAGATTGACAATGGACCTACTTTTAAAGCCATTGAGCCATTGAAAAGTACACAGAGAGAACAACTTGACCGTTTAAAGCTACTCAAATCCTTAAAACTCAATTACCTCTTACTTCTCGTTAAACTCACACTATTTCATGTGAATCCCTTCTTTTCCCATTCTTTTCATCTAAGGACTCCTTGACATCACCTCCCACTCTCTTCTCCTTTCCCTACTCTCTGACAATGAGGTGGCCCTTCTGACAAAGCCTCATTTATGTATGTCTTTGACCCCATCCCTTTCCATTTTCTCCAACAGACTGCAACCTCAATTATCTCCCCTCTCTCTAATATTCAAATTCTGCCTGTCTACTGGATCCTTTCCTACTACTTTTAAACATGCTAAAAATTCTTCCCTAGATCCTCCCTTCCTTTCAGCTATCATGTCTTCTCTTTCTCCAGTAAAACTCCTTGAAAAAATACTGTACATACTTGCTGGCTACACTTCCTATTTTCTCACTCACTCTTCAACTCCTTTTCAATCTGACATAAGAACTTATCACTTTAGAATGGTAAATCAAGATGGCTCAATAGCAAGAAGAAATACATTGAACCTCCTCCCTTCCTAACTCCTCCAAATGATATAGAAAACACAACAGACTGAATCCTGGTTAGGAAGTAAACAAATAAGCAAATAAGTAAGTAAATAGATAGGTAAATAAGTAAAGAAATACATAAATTATATGTGTGTGTGTGTGTCAACAAGTTATTTTTTTCAGCCCTTCTTGGCATGTATAACCAGAATGGTGGGGTCATCTTTGGGGAAGCTCTTCACCTTTTCCCAGGCTTGCTGCTTCTCTTCCGGGGCAGGAAGCCCAAAGAGCATGCCAGGAAGCAGAGAACTTCCTGTGTGATGAGTCATGGGGCTGGCTGAGGGGAGGTGTTGACTCCAGAGCCACACCCTATTGGGTGTTAACCTAGTCTACGCTAGGGGGAGAGGCCAACTCAAGAACCAATTGGCCCTGGTCATTCAGGTGGTGCTTGATGATGTCAAAAACTCTATAAGAGGGGAGAGGACAGCTTGAAGAGCCCTCTTTCCTTTTTTGGTTGGTGTGGGAGCAGCGGCAAGCAGGCAAGCATGACTCTGGGCCAGCCCTTGCTCTCGGCCGAGCCCAGATATTGGTAACTATGAATTGTATTGGGTCTGTCTGTTGATACTTGTAATTTGTTTGTATTTTGGTTTTGAGGTTTGGGGTGCTGGTTCATTTCCCCTGAACTAAATGAATATTCTGAACCTCAGGGTGCTGGTTTTTTCCCCTGAAGTAAGTGAATCTGTATTTGGTCTGTTTTGTTGCCTCTATGCTCCCCTGAACTAACTGAATGCTAACTGAATGCTGGCGTTTTCCCCCTGAACTAAATGAATATTGTCTGTATGCTAACTGAATGCTGGATTAAAGTAAGCTGGTCAACCCCTTTACCATGCTTTCCTTGTTTAAGCAGATAAAAAGAACCTGTGCTTTCCTGGCATCCCGGCAGCCTCCTGGGTCCCAGCAGCCTCCTGGGTACTGGCTGTGGGAGCATCTTATGCCCCCACAGAAGCTAATAGCTGGGTTGTTAAAACAGCATGTAGTGACATTCAGGGAAGAGTATAGACACTGGAGATGGGGTCAGTCCAGGAGGATGCCATGGAGAGCGTTCTAGCTCAGGGAGACAGTATGCAATAGAGAAAAAAAGAGATCTCAGATTCAGGACAAAAAGGTCTAAACTTGTATAGGTGAAGGCAACAGATGTCAACCAGCAGATCTATAGTTAACTGCCCAGTTGTAGTCCATAAATACAGGGCTTACTAAGGAAAGGGCCTGTTCCTAAAGGGTTCATTACAGGATGAAGAAAAGAAGCAGGCACTAGGCTGTGTAAATAAGTAAAAATCAATCTCAGCATGAAGGAGTAGTGTGTAGTCTGGACCCCAGGAATACAGCAGGGTCTCAGTACTAGCTTCTATTGCAGTCTGAAGCCTGCAGGGGAATAAGTAGGGAAGGAATCCCAGAACAAAGAGAAGCCTCAGTTCTGTTACCCTGCTAATAACTAATTAAGAGCTAAGTAACAGCTAATTAAGACCAGGGTAATAGTGTATGAGTCCACTATTGCAAATGGGAGAAAACCACCGACCATTTCCTTAGATCCATATTTAGGTCAGGAATTTGCAGAGCTCAGATGCGGGTGGGCAGGAGTGGAGAGAGGCAGAAATAGTCTTGACTTTAGATTAGATTACTTTGAGAGCATCACTGAGATTATGGAATAAAATAGCATTCAATACCCCAATAAAGCAACAATAGGACCAGCCTAAACAATCCCTCCAAAAATGGGCAGAGACTATCCCTAAAATAAAGTCTACTCAGCAAGTAGACTGAAAGAATGAAAAAAAAAAACAACAAAATTACTCCACCACATAAAGCTATTATGGTATTAGGAGCACTCAAGACAGAAACCTAGAAAGAGGGAAAGACTCAAAAAACAGCTAGAAACAAAGCCTCAAAGAGAAATACGGCATGGGCAGAAACTCAGCTAGACTTCATGGAAGATATGAAACAAAAGTTTAATGAAAGATTATGGTTATTATTAAATGAAAACACTAGAGAGACATGGAAAAAAATATGAGCTATTGAAGAAAGACTTGCAAAGTGATTTAAAAGCTTGGCACAAGAGTTAAAACAAACTAACAAACAAACAACTGCCCCCAAAAAACCCTTGCATAGGCAACGAATTCACTGAATATTAGAATGAGATGAACAGAAATTAATGACTCCAAGTAATAATAATATTAAAATTAATTAAGTTGAATAATTTATAAACTAAATAAAAATTTAAATAATATTTAAAATAAAATACATTCAAAAGACTGGAAAATAGAATAAAATAAGGTATCTCATAGCTCCCAAAAAGCTGACATTGAAAAGAAATGAAGAAAGCAAATTTAAAAAAAATGAAAATTAGGAAAAATTTAAGAAGCACTGCACTGCCTTGAAGCCATTGCCCCTTCCTCCAAGTGTGTACTTCAGATTTCAAGAAATCATGAAAGAAAACTTACCCAGATGTGTTAGAACCAGAGAGTAAAGTAAGAATAGAAAGAATACACAAGCTATCTCCTGAAAGTACTCCCCAAATGAAACCCCTTTTAGCCCAAGGAACATTAGATCCAAAATCTATAGCTTGTAGATCAAAGCATAAATACCGCAAGCAGTCAGAAAGAAAGAATTCAAGGATTGAGGAGTCACAGTCAGGATTCATACATGATTTAGCACAGCACTTCTTAAATTGTGGGTCACGACCACATATGGTGTCTCGAAAAATTTGGCAACAGCAGAAGGTTTCTGAATGTGCAATGACCAAAAATTAACTCAAAATCAAATGTGTAATGAATTCTACCTGTTTCTGGCAGTGTGTGCCTGTGTTGCATCATACAACTTCACTGTGGGCTCAGTTCTGAACACAAGCCATATATACCTTGGACTGCTCATTCCCCCAAGACAAAAAGCATTCACAAGTGAAAAAGTCTAAGAAGCCCTGGACTTCTTAAAGCACACATCCATCATAGAGAATCCACCCCCAAATGTTCACATGGACTATTTGTGTCTGATTTGTGGTAGAACGTTCCATGCTCATATTGCTTTGATTAACCAGAGTTGGACACACTGTAACTTGACTCTAGGATAGTGATGTCCTCCTCTTCAAGAATGATGGAAAACAACCACAAGAAAAGATCAGATAGCATGAATATTTCAGAAGGCAAATGATGCAGATTTATGGCCAAGAACAACTTACTCAGCAAAACTCACTAAAAATCCATGAGGTAATAAAGGGAATGAAAAAGATTTCCAGAAATTCCTTATGAAAAGACCAGAGCTGTGTAGATATTTTAAAGTGCAAACTCAGGAGGCAAGGGAAACATAAAAAGGAAAACATGAACAAAAATCATGATGGAATGCATAAGGAAAAACTACTTGCATGCTAATAAGTGGTTTCATATATATACATATATATATATGTGTATATAGCATGTGAGATATATACATAGGGGTGTGTGTGTGTGTGTGTGTGTGTGTGTGTGTGTGTGTGTAATATATCTCTCCTCTCATCTCTATCACCATTGGGGTGACACAGGGACTTTGATTAGAAAGAAGGAAAGAAGATCTGGAATTTATTCTGTTGTGTTCTGATGTGTTAAAAGGAGAATGGAAAGGTGGTGAGAAGAGTATACGAGAGAAGGAGGGATAGGCTAGGGAAAATTATCTCACATAAAATGGATGTATAAACAGATGTCCACAGAAAGAAGAAAGAAGGAGTCGAGGGAAAATGACTGACAGATAAACCTACTTTCATCTTAATTAGTCAAAGAGGTAAGAATATACACAGATATAAATGCCTACAAAAATACATTTCCCTCTAAAGGAAAACAGGGTAAAGAAAAGAAAGGGAAAATATATGGGGAATAGATAAAGGGAAGTATAAGTCCTAAATGAAACAAACTAAATAATGATGTACAAAAATATTTATAACTTTTTTGTGGCAAAGAATTGTAAACTTTTGGAGTGCCAATCAACTGGGGAATGCTGAACAAATTATGATATAAAAATGTGAAGAAATACTATTATTTTATATGAAACAACAAAGGAGATGGTATCAGAGAAATCTGGGAAGATTTTTATGTAGTGATGCACAGCGAAATGGTTAGAATCAGGAGAATGATTTATACAATCACAACAATATTGAAGAAAACCTTGGAAAATTTTGGGAACTCGGGGTAATGCTATGACCAACCATGATTCCAGAATACTTGTAGTGAAACATGATACTCACTTTCTGGTGAGAGAGATGGAAAACTCAGGGTGCAGAATGTGATCTTTCTATGGAATTCAGCCAATACAGAAGTCTGTTCTGCATGACTATATAAGTTTGCAATTGTGACTTGTCTTTTGTTTGTTTTTGTTATTTATTTTTGTTTTGTTTTTTCTTTTTCTTCCCCTTCCCTCCCTCAGTTGGGCAAGGTGGCAAGGAAAGAAGGTTTTTTTTTTTTTTTTCTGATAGAAATTCATTTTAACAAAAGACCTCATTATACTAGGTGATTTTATTTTTTATTTTTTGATGACCACCTTCTCTTAGGTATATTCCCTCTCTGGCTTTTATAATAATACTCTTTTCTGATTCTCCTTTTACCTTTATTATCTTGAGTGTTTCTTTCATTTCACCACCCAGTTAAGACTTCCTCATTATAAGTCTTCCTTTGCTAACACTTAAATTCACCTTAAGCCCTTAACACCTCTCACTAAGAATATTCCTTTGGCTTCTTAATTGCTCTCTCTGACTCAAGTCTCTCATTACTCCAGTCTAACCTCCACATTCTTAACAAAATGATTTCCCTTAAGTCCAGATTTGTCCATATCACTCCACTACTCAATAAGTTCCAATATTTTCCCATTGCCCCTAGAATCAAATCTAAAATTTTCTGTTCCGTTTGTAAGGTCCTTCACAACCTCACCCCAATACATATATCCAACTTCATTGTATGTTGCTCTCCCTTTGACACTATGGATTCCAGCCAAAATGGCATCCCTGATCCTCACACACAACCTTCCTTCCATCTCTGAGCCTTCACATTGGCTGTCCCTAATTCTCAAAAAACGAGCTCTCTCCTCACTTGGGCAGAATGCCTTGTTCTACTCCATGTACTCTCAAAATCAGTTCATTGTAGTTATCAATTCTTGAATTGGAAAACTTTAAACTTTATAGAAAATCTCTAGCTACTATTCTGTCTCTATAGTGAAGTTTCAAAGAGAAAGTGTCTCTCTTGTCAGCACATAGAACTTATTTTATGCTTTTCCCCCCAATTTTCTTTTGCTTTTTATCATGATGAGTAAAGTGTTAATTCTGTTTGCATAGAATCAAAGAATTTTCAACTCTTTTTGCTCTAGCATGGTCATTTGTTGCTCAGATTAGGTTTATTATTTTGTGATTCGTCTCTTTTCTATTTCTGACATGGTGCCTAAACACAGCATAAGTGATAGATATGATACAAATGAATGCTTAATCTAATTGGCTCATTGAGAAAGTAGAATTATCAAGCTATAATTAGAAAGAAAATTTAAAAATAAAGCCTAATTGTTCTTATGGTTTTATGATCAGTATTTGATTTTATTTGTAAACTCGATCATTTTTGGCAAGCAGGAAGGTGAATACCTCGAGTGGGAGAAAAATACTGTTTCTGGTTAATCGCTGTCCATTTGCTTTCTGGTCACGCTGAAGAGAATATAGACGCCTGAGTATTTGGGATGTGTTAAGTTCTTTTCAATCAAGTTTAGCTAAGATGCTGTCTTGGTTTTTAAAGGGAAAGAAAATGGAATGTTAATTTATTCTACAACAGAGACTTCTGGACACAGTTTATAGGCTCTAGAGGCTCTGGCTGGTGATGAAGCTGTCAGAAATTACAACCATTTTTCCCACCCCCAAAAGGAATGATGGGGCTTCTAAGAAAATCCCAACATATTGCTGCAGCCACAACTTGCTAAGAAAACATAGAATTCACAGTTTATATTTTCCCTTGCCCCTCTTGTTACTTCTTGAACATAAGTATGTGATTATTCATCTGAATATTAATTAAGCCAAAGAAATGGATTTACAAGAAATAGAAAATAGCACTTTTAAACATGACTTTGAACATTAGCAAATCACCACAGAAAAGAAGGGAGTCATTTATTTGTTGCTCACAACAAAGGCATTAAAATATTGCAGACTGCAAGTGATATGGATTGCCACTGGCCTCTGAATGTTTGCTTCCTTTAACGAGAAACACTGTATAACTATATATTCTCATTAGAATGAGGACCAATGGATGTTGACATAATAGGTAACAAATATAACCTTAATTCTTTAAAGAAATAATGTAATTTGTTTTTCGCCTTAATTTCTGGGTATACTTCTCTCTGCTTCTGTACTCAGAGAATCATCCTTTTTAATGAAGAAAGTGAGCGAGCTAGCAAGCAAGACAGAGAGAGAGAGAGAGAGAGAGAGGGAGAGAGAGAGAGATCTGCAAAATTAACCAACCCATAATCATAAATGTTGATTTGGAAGAGAAATCTCCAACCCCTACATTTCACTGATGAGGAAACTTTGCTGTGGAAAGGTCAGGTTACTGGCCCCTGGCAGAGCCAGGGTTCAAACTCAAGTCTCATGACACCAAGTTTAAAAATTAACAATTCTTATTTCTCACTCCTTGTTCTTCTCTATCTCTCCACAGCCTTTGGCTCTATTAAACAGCCTCTCCTTGATACTCTCTTTTTTCATTTTTTTAGGGGGGGCACTATTTACTCCTGGTTTTCCTCTTACCTAAACTCTTTCTCAGGCTCCTTTGTTGGATCCTCATGCAGCTCATGCCGTCTAACCAAAATTGTCCAATATGCTTTTGTCCTGGGTCCTTTTCTCTGCTTCCTCTATTTTAATTCACTTGATGATCTCATCAGCTCCAATGGATTTCATTACATTGCTATGTGGCCTCACATCTACCTATCGTCTCCCAACCTCTCAGCTGATCTCTAATCTTTCATTTCCAATTACCTTTCAGACATCTTGAATTGGCTGTCCAATAAACATCTTAAACTCAACGTGTTCACTGAACTTGTTATCTTTTCACTTAAATGCTATCCCCACTCCTAACTTCCCCATTACTGTAGAGGGCAATGCTATCTTTTTAGTCCCTCAGACTCACAACATAGGAGTTATCCTCTCTTCCTCCCTATCTCTCACTGCCTCCCTGCCCACCATCTAATCTGTTGTCAAGACCTGCTGATTTCACCTTTTATACGTCCTGAAAAAAAAACATGCAACACAGTCACATAGGTGAGAAGCACAGATGTAAGTCTATGTTGGGAGGACCCACCTAGATGAGATTATGGATTCACTGAATTATTAACGAAAAGTAAAAGAATTGGCCTGCTGAAGCTAAAATGGTTGGCAAATTATTTTCTCTTGAAGGTATTTCATTTTTTTGTGTCTACTATAGAATATTTATCTGAAATATTTATTATGGATACAAAAATTATAAAGCAAAAGAATTTGCAGAAAAATAAGTCACATAGAAATATAGACAATTTAGAGAAAAGCCAATGAACTTTGTAAAATTCTGACCTTCATTTACCATACTTAAAATTATATTCCAGAAAATATTATGTCAAAAACTAGCAAGCCTCTCTTCTTAAGGTATATATGAAATACAAGGAATTCTCATCCGAAGTGCATGGAGGATTATAGCATGAACATGTAATTGTACTTCAATCATTTACATATTACATTTTAAAAATGTGATAGGGAAATGCTTCCTTTGCATTCATAGTTATGAGTTGAAACAGATGGTGAAGAGCTTAATTTAAGCTAGCTTGTGCATTAAAATAACTCATATTGTGTGCAATTGTTGGCAATGCAGAAGGTTTGTTCATTATAAAATCAGTTTGTGATTCTAGAATATGTGAAAAGAAATGTATATTGAGAAACAGTTTGCTGCATAAGGAAATGTACCATGTAGGTTGCTCCTGTCTAATATGACTCAGTGCTTCTATCACACCACATAGTATATTCTCTTTATTGTATAGTCATCAGGAAAATGCTGTAGCCAGTGAACTAGGACAAAAATGATTAGGGCTATACTTTCAATTATGGTAACTAACAGAGGAGGGCAGTGATGTTTCAATATGGACAGTTGATTTTAGTTTCCAAAATGTGATATATTAGAAGGAGAAAGTTATCTTGTGTTCCAGATAGTAAGTGTTTGATTTGACTTTTCCACCAAAATAATTTTAATTATTAAAATAATGACAAAAACAATGAATTACATAACTATAGGTCTAATTATTAAATTCTGTATAATACCTAATTATCTAAGTACAAATATATAAAAATGTTAAAATGTAAATAAATAAATAAAAATTGTAAATATGTAAATATATGCATATAAACATAATATACATAGATACATGTGTGTATGCATGTATATGAGGTCAAATGAGGTCAATGAGGAATTGGACATGACTAAAAATGACTGAACTACAAAAACTAAAAGGGACAAGATGCATAAAAAAGCTACCTATCTGCTTCGGTAGTAGAATTTCCTCATCCAGGCAGTTCCATTTAAAAATGAAATGACAGGCTCAGAACTTAGATTTGTTCTTTGCATTGTCAGGATCTTTTATTCAATTCCATTTAAATGAATTCAAAAAACGACCTATTAAGTGGCTATTTTGTACTCAATACTGGGGCTATGAAGACAAAAGCAAACAGTTCACCGATGAACTTATGTTTATTTTCTCTGGGTTAGAATTCACTCCATCAGAGTACAAGCCAAGCCCTAGCAGACAGGTCTTTGATAGCTGCTTGAGACACAGAGCTATTAATTGACTTCTCCATGGTCACACAGCTATATAATAGGCATCAAAATTGTGATTTTTAACCCAGCCAGAACCCTCTGTAAAACACTATGCTGCTTCTTCTAAAGCATTAAAAGATCAAAACAAAATATAGAAGAAATAACATTAGGCAATACCTAAAATTAAAAGCCCATTTAATGCCCATTATGTCTACTTTGTCTTTGAAATATTATTATAAATGTTTATTACCTTAATCAAGCTGTATATGCCCCCATAGAGTGAAAGGAACTAATACTGAAACAACTACTAAAATCCTTGGGAATCCATTCACTTTTTTGAGGTGTTCATCATTTCTATGTGGTACCACCAACTTTAAACTTTGGGGAATCAGAATTTGGAATGAATCTGGGCCCCTTAGTTATTGAGATTTCTAGTCATTCTATCTTTTAGTTTAAATTGATTCCTCTAAATCTGGTTTAATGTCATTAATGATTTTGCCAGAGTAAATTTTCTAGTTGTTTCCCTACCCTCTCCCTGAATTTTTTCATCTTAAACCTGAACACAATTGATAGCTTCATTCTTAACAGATCAATCCCCTTCTTTACCTGCCATGCTCTTCCTTCAGCAAAGATCTATGAGGCTGTCCCAAGAATCTCCACCTTTGTATCAAATCCCTTTCTCTTTTAATAAAGATGAACATTAAATTGCCTTGTTAGGCATCTGTGTGGCACAGTTGGATAGAATGCTGTGCCTGAAGTCAAGAATACTTAAGTTAAAATCCAGCCTCAGACTTACTAGCTAAGTGTCCCTGGGCAAGTCATTCCATCTCTGTCTGCCTCAGCTTCCTCAGCTGGAGGATGGAGATAATAATAGCACCTACCTCCCAGGCCTGTTACCAGGATCAAATGAGATAATCTTTATAAAGCACTTGCGATAGCGCATAGCATTGGCATTTTATACGGCACCCTCTTGCCTCCTGACACCCTTGACTTTGTTCAGAAAATGGAGTGGCTTGGGAGAAGCAGAAAAGTGGTTTGCAGAAGATTCTGGCTGGGCTAAAATCACAATTCTGATGACTATTATGTTATTGTGTAACCATAGAGAAGTCAATTAATAGCTTTATGTCTTGAGCAGCCATGAAAGACCTGTCTACTAGGGCTTGGCTTCTACTCTGATGGGGTAGATAGAGTTGGAAGGAATTTCAGGTGATGTCCAGTCCAACCCCAAAATGAACAAGAATCCTTTCAATAATATAATGAGCAAATGATTATTCAGCATTTTCTTGAAGATCGGTAAGCATGAGTGAATTCACTCCCTTCCAGGACTGTCCATTCCTCTTTTAGACAGCTCTAATAGTTTAGGAATATCTAGATCTGTATCTATCTACACACACACACACACACACACACACACGCATATATATATATATATATATATATATATATATATATATATATACATACATACATATGCATCATTATGTCCCTTCAGCTTTCCTCCTTGTTCTTCCTTCAAGAGTCAACAAGAACAAACTTAATCTCTCTTCAGCACAAGAGTCCTTTAAATGTTTAATATAAACTCTTTTTAGGGTTAACCACAACTCTTCATGAAGACAAAGCAAACGATGAGAAGAAAAACAAAACCCAAATAAAACCAACCACCCACCCCGCCCCGGTTTCTTCAACTGATCCTTAGGTGGCATCATGCCAAGATGATTGCCCTTTTGTAGATATAATCTAAGTAATCATTGTTCTTTAAAAATGTGTCACACAAAAGAGATCACAACACTCCAGATGTGATCTGAGCAGAGCAGGTCTACCATCTCTCTACTCATCGTTTTAATTTCTATCCTACAGAATCCTAAGAGTACATTAGCTTTCTAAGTCTCATTATCATACCATTGACTCATAAGAACTTTGCAGTCCACAGAAATCCCTGTTAAGAATAATGACTTGAATGGAAGAATTCAGCTATAGAAAGTGAGGGGTAGGATAGTACCCCTTAATCTTGGCACTAGGAGAAAGTGTGCCTATGCCTAGAGAGTCTTTTTCTGGCACCAGTGTTCATAAAAATGCATGGCACTAGCTGGTGTAGAGGGTGTGAAGGAATGAGTTAAACTGGAGAGAAGCCAGAGATGGTCATTTTGCTTTTAATGTGCTGAGAGAAACAGGAATTTAAAACTATGTCAGAAGGAAGGTATCATGTTAATACACAGCCATTATCCTCTCTTACTGTTTTAACGGTGCCAATTAAATTCATCAGCTTTTGCAATTTCACAGCCATTAGTGCTATTACTTAAAACACACACGCATATGGCATCACTGGGTTTTTAATTTTACCAGCCTTATGTCTAGTTGCTTTCCATTCTGCTAAACAATTTAACAGTAGATTGTTTAATACCTTGAAATTTTATCCCAGGTGTTCCTGGATTGTGAGATGGCACCATCCATAGTTTTCTTTGGCAAGCTGGGCAGGGCTAGTGGGCAGGGCAGAGTTTAACTCTATTTTATTCATATTTCAGTACCTTTACTACATCTGATATTATCAACATGGGTACTCTTTTCACTAACAGAGAAATCAGTCCCTCAGGGTCTTAACATGATTTCTTTTGTTGCTTAGGTCTACAAAGTGCAATAACCTATTGACAGTCTTCTGGTGGAGATGGTCTTCTTTGGAAATAGCTTAGCTCTTACTAACTGTCCAGTGGTAGTGCTGATGATCTTATCAAATAATTGATAATACATAAAGGACTTTAAAGTAATGTTCTTTTATCTCCTAGTTTACCAAATAAGAAATTTAGGCCCCCAAAGATTAAATGATTCACTCAAGGTCACACGGCTAATCAACCTTGAACATTTCACAGCTCTAAAATACAGTTTGCAAAAGTTAAATTCATCTTTATTCCCAACTATATTGTAAACACTGTGAGGACATGGAAAGTATCTTTGAACTTTACCTCATCTCCTCTACCATGTCATAGCAGACTGAAGGACAGTTTTTGATCCAGGAAAACCTGGGTTTAACCCATAGCGCTGACACATACTAGCTGTTTTACCGTGGTTAACTCACTTTATTTCAGAGTGCTCAAATTTACATTTACAATTATAATTTATAATAAGTTTTCAAAATATATCAGTGACAACAGCTTCCTCCTAGGGTCACATATATCAATAAAATAACAAGTCTAGACTCTTGGTTGGGGGCAGGGGGAGTAAGAAGGAATCTCCTCTACTCTAGTACATAAGGCATAGTGGACTCTTAACACACATGCACGCACACACACACACACACACACACACACACACACACTCACTCACACTTTTGGCTGAGTTATTTCTGGGTTTCTAGAAATTGACTTGCTAAAAACTGAGCAAAGACTGCGCTTTGTTCTTCTGACCAATTGTCATATTAGAAACTTTTCCCAGGTATGTTCTTTGCGATATAAAAAAAATAGACATAGTCAGTGAAATATTAAAAAAAGAAAAGAAATGCATTGCTTGTGGAGCTCTTGGTATGTTTCTCAGAAACCAAAGCAGGAAAACTGTTTTGCCTATCTCTCTATCTGTTATGTTCTAAAACTCTCCAAAGTTTGAATGAAACATCTTAGTGACAAAAAAGAATTATTTCTGAGGGTTGGCACGCAAATGTTAGTGGGAGTGTTCAGTGGGAAGAGAGAAAATGCATCTGTGTTTATTGAAATGATTATATATTGAGATGTATGAATATGAAATCCTTATATCTCCTGATCATTCACAAACATGCACCTGTGCCTATTGGAGCATGCATTCATTCATCCAAATAACCATGTGCCATTTTCTGCACACCTCATTCACTTTCACTACATTTTTTCCTTTGACAAGTATAGATTCAAATTCTTGCAGATGTTTTGAGTGGCAATACCAGTGAATTAAGGCATTAAATGTGTCATTCTACATAACCTGTAGCTAATGAACACTATATACCCCCATGTATATATGTATATGTGCATATAGACCAACATGTCTGTATGTCTATATCTATATACATATGAAAACATGCCCACCTATATGTTTGTCTACACCTATCTATGCTTTTAAAATCATACTCACTTAAGCCTTATGAATATTTATTCAGTATATTACTATCCCATTAAAGACATCAGTACTATGAATGCATATTGATTTATGAGCCAGAAGAGACCTTAAGATTCATTCTGTCCAATTTCTTCATTTCACAAATGGTAAACTGGGACTTAACCTCTGTTAGGTAACTTATTAAAGTTAAAAAAAAATAAGTGGATAAGGGGAGGAGTCAGAATTTAAACCTTTTTGACTTCATGCTCAAGGCCTTTCCAGGTTTCTATTCTTGGGGCCATGTTCAAAACCTTTCCACTACCATTTGTGTTCTTTTTTGTTATTTTGGTGCAGACCTATGATTTCCTTGGTATAGTCAACCCCCAGTGAAATACTTGCCACCAATGCACATTATGGAGTTTCTTACAACTTTTAGTCATAGATATCTAAGACATTGAAAGGTTTGAGCAGTTTGCCCAAGGTCATACAGCCAGTATGTGTCAGAGGTTGGTCTTGTAGATAGGTGAATGCCAAATCAATATTCATTCCTTCATGCTGCATTTTTTAGCATTCTTTGAGCACAAACAAATCATGTATTAACCATTTCAATCAGTACACACACACACACACACACACACACACATAATCACATGAATTTATTTTTTGCTTTGAATTAGGATTCATTCTACTATTCGGCTGTCCAATTTATTTCAATATTTCTTAAATTTCTACTGTGTGGAAGGCATGTAAGAAAATTTG
The DNA here is from genome assembly GCF_011100635.1 of Trichosurus vulpecula. Lineage (NCBI taxonomy): Eukaryota > Metazoa > Chordata > Mammalia > Diprotodontia > Phalangeridae > Trichosurus > Trichosurus vulpecula. Next base: position 228,943,855 of record NC_050577.1, on the reverse strand, counting down.
CCATAATCCCTGCCTTCATGAGGCTTACAAGCATAGGAATCATTAGCATTTGCTTTCATAAGAAAAAAAAACACCGTAAATAATCATTATATGGGTTGGTTCAGGAATAAATGCAGAAAATTGGTTAGAATAGCATAGCAAATTCATGTTATTCACTCTCAGTTGTGATCTTCAGCTAGGTAGTTTTTAAAAAAATTCTCCCTAACTGATTCCTTATTTCACTTACTTTAGAAGCTATTATAAACCTTTCTCTTCCTTCTCTATCCTTCTACCTATCTCCCTCTTTCTAAACTCTGGATTTTCCCTTTTACTTTATTAAAACAATTGAAGCCATTCCATTGGTATCCATCATGTCGCCTTCTGTTCATATCAAACCCCCTTAGTATAATTTCTCATTCACCTTCCATTTCCCTCAGTCTGATTAAGGGTGTTCCTCCTCCTTGCCAAGGTCAACCCTTAGATGTATGTACTTGACCTCATCTCTTTTCATGCTTTATTAAACACTGCATCTTCAATAATTCCCTCTACCACCCCTAATAAACTTCAACCTCTATATACAGTTTCCTTTCCTACTGCCTTCAAATATACCCTTTTTTTTAATTGTAAAAGTAACACCCCCCGAATCAAATAAAGAAAAAAAAATTCACCAAAACCTACCACTCCTCCAAGCTATCATCCTCTATCTCTCCTCCCTATTTCAGGGAGCTATGTAAAATCCCTGCTTCCACTGCCTTTTCTCTCACTGGATCTTCACCTCCTTATAGTCTTGCTTCTGACCTCACTACATGACTGATACCTTTCCCCCCAAAGTTTTAATGATTTCCTAATTGTCAAATCTGATGGTCTTTTTTCTACCCTCATCCTTTGTAACTTGATGGAGACTTTCACACTGTTAGCAACCCTTTCCTCTTACATACTCTCTTTTCTTTGTGATACTGCTCTTCTGGTTTTCCTAATTACTTTTTCTAACAAGTTTTTGGTGGCACATAATTCAAATCAAGCCCTTCACCGTGGGCATTCCCCAAAGCTCTATCCAATGTTCCATTGTCTTCTCTCTCAAAGTAACCACATCAGCTCCTATTGGGTTAGCTCACAGATGTGGATATTTGTTCTGATCACTCAGCAAATCAACATCCAGACCCAGTGTCTCTCCAGAGTTTCAGCAATGTATCTCTGATTGAGTATTGAACTTTCAAGTCTAGATGTCTCAGATGCAACTTAAACTCCACAGGTTCAAAACTGAATTTCTTAGTATTTCCCTTAAAACTTCTCTTCCCAATCTTCCTGTTTCTTCTGAAGGTGCTACCACCCTTCTGGATTCCAGGGTTCATAACTTTGACATTATTCTCAACTCCTCATGCTCTCTAACCCCTTCTATCAAAATACATGCTAAAGCTTGCTGTTTCTATTTTTCCAACATCTTTGAAATCCAATCCCTCAACTACACTTGCACAGTATCATCTTATTTCAAGCCCATTAAGTCTTTCCAAGATAATTGCAACAGACTATGACTTGTTTTTCTCAACTACAGTCTCTCCCCACCCTATTCCATCCTAGGTACTACTACCAAAGTAATTTTCTACAAGTGCAAATGTGACAATGTGACTTGCCTCTGACAATGATTTCCTATTGCCTCTAGAATAAAATATAAACTCATTTATTTAACCATTAATTCTATACATCCAAGACAAATATTATCTTCATAGCCACATTGGAAAAATACACTCATCCCCTTTACATACTCTATGATATAACCCAACTGGCCTTGTCTCTTTTCCTCACACAATGCATTTCATCTTTCCTTTCCAATTCTTTGACCTCACCATCTCTGCCTGGAATGCACTTACTCTTCATCTCTAACTCAGAGAATTGCTCTTTTCCTTTAGGATGCAACACAAGCACTATATTCAATATGAAGCTTTATCCAATTCCCACAACTACTAATGACTCCTCTCCTAAATTACATAGAACTTATGTACTCTGTATATATTTGTATTTTACTTTATCCTGTACGTATTTATATTTGCAGTTTTTTCTTTCTCCCATTAAAATATATGGTCCTTGTGAGTAAAGATTGTTTTATTTACTACTTGTATTTCCAGGGCTGCCAAAGTAATTTGAGAAACATACAAGAACAAGCACAACAATTCCTGTCCTTAAGGATCTTACATTATATTGTGGTTAGGGTGCACATATAAGACAGCTAAATGGCTTGGGTGGATAGAGTGCTGGGCCTAGAGTCAGGAAGACCCGAGTTCAAATCTGGTTTCAGAAACTTACTAGGCCTAGGAAAAGTCATTTAAACTTTATTAGTCTAGGAGGTAGTTAGGTGGCTTAGTGGATAGAACACTGGGACTAAAGTCAAGAAGACATGAGTTTAAATCCAGCCTCAGACACTTGCTAGCTGTGTAACTAACAATGGACAAATTATTTAATTTCTATTTCCCTTACTCCACTGGAGAAAGAAATAGCAAACCGCATCAGTATCTTTGCCAAGAAAACCCCATGGACAGTAGGGTCATGAAGAGTTGGACAAGACTGAACAATAACATGCTGTTTATAAAGAGAACTGAGAAAAGAGTGGAGATTACAAGTATGGCAGCATGGCTAGAGATTTCAGGAGAGCTTGACAGAGCTCTGGAACCAAGAAACATAAGGCCAAGCTAGACTATCAAAGCCTATGGTAGCTCTTGGAATGGAGAACCATTCTCCAGTGGAGAGGCTTTGGAGGTGATATCCAAGGGGAATAGAATGCCATACAAATGGATTGGACAGGCATGTTTGGAAAGGTTTTCCATAAAATACAATTAATTCAACATTTAGAGTTGAAAAACCACATAGTATACAGGTGGTTTCTTAACAGTAGGCACCTGAAAGAACAGAATCTGAGGGATGGAAATTGAAATTTTGGAAATATATACAAATACACGTGCTCCTCATCACTCCTTCCTTGGAGAATAGCAATAGCCACTTCCGGCCTCCACACTCTACCCACTCCAATCCATCTCTCAATTAGTCACCAAAAGAATTTGTCAAAGGCACAGGTCTTGTGATATCATTCTCCTACTCAAAAAGCTGTGAGTTGATTCTGCTTGTCTCAGGGATATTATAAAAACTGTCCAGTCTGATTTTTTAAGGCTATTTAAAACTTAGTTGCTATTTACCTTTTCCATTCTATTAAGAAACATATCTTCATTTTTCAGGGTAAAAAGGACCTTAGGTAACATTGACTTTACTCTTCCCCAATTTACTAATGAGGAAAATGAGCCATGGCCATGTGAAGTCATTTACCTACACTCTGAGAAGGTAAATTTCTGAGACAGTATTTAAATACAAATCTTTTTGACTCCAAATACAGTGATCCTTCCGCTTACCTTCTTGAAGTTTATAATCAAACTGGACTATCAACTGTTGCCCAAACTTGACAATTCACCTTTTCTACATCCAGGAATTCCCACAGTTTGTCTCCCATTCTTGGAAAGTCACCCTTCCGCATTTCTGATTCTAAGAATTCTTGTTTCATTTCAAGACTTTGCTCAATTTTCAACCCCTCCATGAGGACTTTTCTTAAATTATTCATTATTTATCTTCCATCCCTACTTCAATAATGTATAAGTATTAAACTTAGTGGAATACATGGTGAATTTATGTGTGTAAGCCCTTTATAGAATGTAAGTTCCCTGAGGGCAAGTGCTGTTTTACTTTTGTCTTTGTATAAAAAGTGCCTAGCACAGTGCCTTTCAATTAGAAGGGAATTAACAAATTGGAAATTAAAAAACAATGAAATGAATTCAGTTTTTTAGTTGTCCTCCACATTTCTATAGCACAAACTGAAATCATCAAGGGAGAGAATCAAAGTTTAGCTGTCCTCTTTAATTACCTCATTTCTTTTTTGCTTTATGTGTACATTTTATTGTATGTCACAGCTTGTATGAGCAATTTTTTCCAGTATATTTATGTTTATTTGATTGGACTTGGCAGCACCATTTTACTATTTCAATATGATTATATAGGTTTGTATTTGTTATATCATTGTTTTTTTTATTACATAGTGCATTTACTTGGGATTCATTTGGAGCTGAGTCCTTGATCAAGAACAAATTCCTTGATTGAAAAATTATTTCTATGGAAACAAAGCTGTAAGAGGCAGCTTGACATAGTGTCTACAATTCAGATGATCTGGTCTCCAAATGAGCCTCTGATGCTGTGTGACTCAGAGCAAGTCAACTAACCTCTAGGCATTAGAGTCAACCAGTCATTCAACAAGCATTTATTAAGGGCTTAGTATATGTGAAGTAGTAAACACATACTAGGGATACAAAGAAAGGCAAAAACAGGGAATACATATTCAAGCAGTTCACATTCTAAGAGGGGAGACAATATGCAAACGAGTATGTGTATGTATATATACATGTGTACATACATATGTATATACATAAACACATACATATGGATATATGCAAAGACATATTCAGAATAGATATGTGACATTTAAAGAGTTCAAGAGACAATTTCTGGGTAATTTAATCATTTTATTAATAATGCCAAGATTTAAAAAAAAATAAAAGGTCAGCAATACTCTCAAAGCCATCATGGCAAGGGACTCACCGCTTATATGCCCTTAGAAGAAGGATGTTCCTAAGGGTGGCAATCAACTCTGACTCCTTAACAATTAACAAGAGATGGACTTTACA